>NC_057811.1:170838808-170846943 GCF_018294505.1 Triticum aestivum
CCCGACGACGCCCGAGCCCCGCCGCCCCTCGCCGCCCCTCGCCCGACCCGCCGGAGCCCCGTCCGACCCCGCCGGAGCCCGTCCCGATGAGGTAGCCAATCCGTTTGAACCGCCCGGTTTTTCTAAAAACCGCTCGGTTTATTTTTTTTTGAAACCGTAGGTTTATTTTTTAGATCGGTTTATTTTTTGGTTTAATTAATTAGTGAACGTTCACCGATTTATTCGTTTTAACGAACGTGTTCGTCGGTTAGTCGCTGTTAACGAACGTCCGTTCGTTTAACTGTTCGTCAGTTTTCTTTTTCGCCGGTTTTTCCGCGATTATTCGAGATCGCGATTTCTGATCAGATTTTCATTCTGGTTTATCTTTTCGCTCGTTTATCGGAATCAGACGATTCAAGCGCCTAGAGTTTCGTCTCGAAATTCTCTTTCCGTTTAACCAACTCAAACAAGTTTTTGCAACTGTAAAATTTGACTTAGATCCAGATTAGTACACGAAGCTTGTTTCTTTCGCCGTTTGACTTTCGTTGCTTCGTTTGATTTGATTCTTTTTTGCAAACCGGAGTTCTTAAGTTGAACTTTCTGGTTAGATCTTTTATTTGAGTTTTACCTGTGCATTTGATGAGTGCTTATTGTATGCTTGTTTGTTTGCGATAGAGTACCCGGAGTGCGCCGCTTGCTACTTCGAATCTCTAGGTTTCACGGATCATCAGCAAGGCAAGTAACACTTTGATCATACCTCTTTTACTACCCAGTTTTATTGCATTAGACCAATCCTCAAACATTGCATGATTAGGATCTAATTAAATTGTGGGTATTGGGAAGTAGTTGAGGTAGTACCTATTACTTGTTTTGTTATCAAACCCTTGGGAGTTACTTCCATGTTTGCTTATATTGCTATGCTATGCTAGTAGACGTGGATTGGGTTTGAGTGTATCCATGACAGATGTGGGATTGTTAATATATGGTTAAACTTAAGGTGGAACTAAAACTCACATCTGGGTGGATTGAGGTACCTGGGTATTCCAGGATTGCCTGTTTCTTTTGGACCGCCACCCAGGTTCAAAGGGATCATGAGATTATTCATGCTAGAAACTTCCGTGTGCAGCCACAAGCTATTATGGGCTCTAGCATAGTTGATTAAGTTGTGTGAACTCTTACAATGGTAGACTAGCAGATGTAGGGGATGTAGGTGTACCGGTCTACCCATCGTAAGGTGCTAACGCTTCTGAAAGACTGTGTCTCGGTCATCCGTTTCTCAAACATCATGTAGTGCGAGAATCAAGCGGAGGCGATCGAGCCTTGTGGGGAAAAGTGCACAAACCTCTGCAGAGTGTACAATCTAATCATGGTTAGCCGTGTCCCCGGTTATGGACATCTTGAGTATCTAGTACTTGGATTATCATGTGAATCTCATCATGTTACTTTAATTAATTTTGTTGGGTTAATGATGATACTTAATTGGGATTGAGAATGCTGTCAACCATTATCAATGTTTAACAACTACCATGATAGTTAAATAAAATTTATTCCTTTGCAGTAGGGAAAAATTGGCTTTTTGCAAAACAGTAACCATAGAGCTTTCTACCAGCCAAATATGCATGTAGTGATAGCATCATTCTGTTCATTACTCTCTATGTGTTATTTTGCCAGCATATTCCATGTGCTGACCCGTTTTGGGCTGCAACGTTTCATGTTGCAGACTTTTCAGACGACGAGTAAGGTGCCTTAGGTCGTGGTCTTATACTCAGTGATGCCGTTGGAGTTGATGGACTCACTTGTCTTCCAAGTCTTCCGCTGTTATCGTATTTAGATGGCCTTAAGCCATATTTGTCATACTTATTCTCTTTTGAGATATTCGTTGTAATAAGTGTGTGATTGCTACTCTGTTATAAATCCTCCATTTGTACTGTGCGTGTCAGCATTACTGATCCAGGGATGACACTGGTGCACAGCAGCACAGACTGTTTGAGGTCTGGTCGCTACAAAGGTGGTATCAGAGCACACACTGACTGTAGGACACGACCACTAAGCTTAAACCCTAGAACACTACCCTCTTCTCAATTCTGACTCCTCTCCACTTTCTACTCTTTTAGGAATGGCGGATGCAAGGAACAAGTTCATGCAACCGGATGAAGAGACACCTTTTGGACGACACTTGAAGGAAGTCACTAAGTACCTGAACATCGGAATATCAAGCTTCACCGGAACCTACAACGCCACACTACCAGAAGAGGAGCGCTGGAAGATTCAAGTTCTAGTTCCAGGAAGGACGTTTACGCCAGTCACTGAGCCTATAGAGTTTTCCTTTGATGCACCAACCTGGAGTTTAGGGAAGAGCATGGCAGCCCACATCTCTATGGGACGGATTGGAGAAGTCTACCGCATGGAGTTTAAGGATACCATTTATCAGATTTGTGGACGCCGAGATGAGCAATGGGAGATGATCAGCACCAAGAAGGATGGATCAATTGCAGCTTTCATCCAGGAGCAAAACCAACACATTCGTCGCCAGGAGAACCAGATGTGCGCAGACATGATAGAACTGAAGAAGGCATTGACCAAGATCACGGAGTTGGAGGACGAACTCAAGTCTACACGCGAGGATTATATGGAGGAAATCGTCGCACTAGTGAGAAAGAACGGCGACCTGACACAGAAGATCGGAGTATTCATGGGAGACCCAGCACCAGGAGGAGAAGATGACGATTCTACTTGCCCGGATAACTACATCATCATCGACGACACCGACTCAGACCCCAGTGAAGATGACTTTGTTGATGAAGCTGGAGCAGATATCATGGAGTCTTCGACCGATCAAAATTTCTAGTAGACCACCATATCGGTAGTAGTATTCCCCCATGTAAGTAGTATAGTCCGAGCACTTTTGTAACGATAGTTAGATCGATTGTATGCCTTGTTTGATTGATTGAGTGATATTGATTGTGTTTGTCTCATGAGCATATGGGTAGTGTTTCCTCTCTAGACCTCATTCTATTCTAAATTCTCATCTTTTCTAAACCTATCAGATGCCTCCGAGACGCGACACCGGATTTGTTTTCCCACCGGAGATCACTCGGTTGATTTAGCAGTAGAATGCCCTGATGCAAGTGTTAGTACAGAACCAAGGCAACAAAAACAACTACAACAACAAGAACAACCCACCACCACCACCTGTTGATCCCTTAGCCCGTTTCTTGAGGCTAAATCCGCCGGTGTTTTCCAGCAGCACCGAGCCGATTGTTGCAGATGATTGGCTCCGCAAGGTTGGAACGGAGTTGACCACTGCAGGATGCACAGATGCGGAGAGAGTGCATTTTGCCGCACATCAGTTTGATGGACCCGCAGCATCATGGTGGGAGAATTACACAGCCACACACCCTATTGACACTGTCGCATGGGACCAGTTTCAGCAAGCTTTCCGTACTGCCCATGTTTCAGCAGGAGCCATGGCTATGAAGAAGCATGAGTTTCGCAACCTACGCCAAGGAGGACGCACCGTAGGCCAGTATGTGGAGGACTTTAGTAAGTTAGCACATTATGCTCCAGATGACGTTGCTACAGATGCAGCCAAGCAGGAGAAGTTTCTCGAAGGACTGAATGATGAACTGAGCATGCAGTTGATGGTAGCAACCTTCAACAACTACCAGGAGTTGGTAGATAAAGCTCTCATGATTGAAGGGAAGCAGCAGCAGATTGAAAACCGTAAGAGGAAGTATGGACAAGGGAAGTACAATTCTGGAGCTCAGCAGAAGCCACGTTTTACCCCGAAATCGGGAGGACAGTTTCAGCATACCCATGGAGGAGGTAGTTCGCACAACCATAATGGCCCCAAGAATGGTAATGGGAATGGAGGAAGCAACGGCCAGAACCGTACAACCCTTCAACCCCAGCTAAGAGAGACCTGAGCCAAGTCACTTGCTTTAAGTGCCAGAAGACTGGACATTATGCCAATGAATGTCCTGAAGCCCAGAATGGAAATGTCAATGGAAGCTCTGGGAAGAAGCCGAACCCTTTTAACAAAGGACAAGTGAACCACGTTTACGTGGAGGAGGTTGAAGCACAGCCTGATGCAGTAATAGGTAAGTTTTTGGTTAAGTCATTTACTGCACTCATTCATTTTGATACTGGTGCATCGCATTCATACATATCAAGGGGATTTGTGGATAAGTATAAACTGCCCACCAAGGTTCTTAAAACACCTATGCTAGTAAGTTCACCAGGAGCAGAGTATACGGCAAGCCAAGGATGTTTTCAGATGCCATTGGCCATAGGTAGGCATGTTTTCCCCTCAGATTTGATAATCTTGGAGTCGCAAGGTTTGGATGTAATTTTGGGTATGGATTGGCTATCGATGTACGGAGGAAACATCGATTGAGCCAGTAAGACGATTTCGCTTACCACCCCAGAAGGAAGAAGGATTAAGTATGTATCCCGGCATGTGCCGAAGAGGACTCAAGTGAATTCCTTATCAGGAGTTGTACAGGAGGAAGTACCAGTGGTGAAGGATTACCCCGATGTATTTCCAGAAGAGTTGCCAGGCATGCCACCAGATAGAGACATTGAGTTTTTGATCGAGCTTTTGCCAGGCACAGGACCAATATCTAAAAGACCGTACAGGGTGCCCGCAAAGGATTTGGAAGAAATTAAGAAGCAGATTAAGGAGTTACTGGATAAAGGCTATATTCGCCCAAGTTCGTCACCTTGGGGATCACCCGTACTTCTAGTGGAGAAGAAAGATGGATCGTTGAGGATGGTTGTTGATTATCGAGGATTGAACGAAGTGACCATCAAGAACAAGTACCCACTGCCGATGATCAATGATTTGTTTGACCGCTTACAAGGAGCTAAGGTATTTTCCAAGATCGATCTACGATCAGGATACCATCAGTTGAAGATTCGAGAGCAGGATATACCTAAGACGGCTTTTACCACCAGGTATGGGCTGTATGAGTATACCGTTATGTCATTTCGTCTGACTAACACACCGCCTATTTCATGAACCTGATGAACAAAGTGTTTATGGAGTTTTTGGATAAGTTCGTCGTGGTGTTCATTGATGATATTCTGGTCTACTCAAAGAACGAAGAGGAGCATAAGGAGCATTTGCGTTTGGTACTTGAGAAGCTCAGAGAACATCAGTTATATGCCAAGTTCAGCAAATGTGATTTTTGGCTGAAGGAAGTTGGATTCCTTGGACATGTTATATCCGGAGAAGGAATAGCAGTAGACCCCGCCAAAGTTGACACAGTAACAAGCTGGGAATCACCCACGTCAGTTGGAGAGATCCGGAGTTTTCTTGGACTTGCAGGATACTACCAGAGGTTCATTGAGAATTTCCCAAAGATTGCTAAGCCCATGACAGAGCTGTTAAAGAAGGACACGAAATTCAATTGGACTGAGGATTGTGAAGCTAGTTTTCAGGAGTTGAAGAAACGTTTGGTTACATCACCAGTGTTGATTCTGCCAGATCAACGCAAGGATTATGAAGTATATTGCGACGCTTCACGTCGAGGACTTGGAGCAGTGCTTATGCAGGAAGGAAGAGTTGTTTCATATGCTTCACGGCAACTTAAACCCCATGAGAAGAATTATGCCACGCATGATCTGGAGTTAGTAGCCGTAGTGCATGCGTTGAAGACATGGAGACATTTTCTCATCAGAAATCACTGTGAGGTGTACACGGATCACAAGAGTTTGAAGTACATTTTCACGCAAAAGGAGTTGAATCTCAGGCAGAGGAGATGGTTGGAGCTCATAAAGGATTATGATATGATATTGCATTATCACCCCGGAAAGGCTAACGTAGTAGCAGACGCGTTGAGCCGCAAGAGCCATGTCAACACACTCGTGACCGGAGAGTTACCGAAAGTATTAGCCAAGGATCTTCGCGAGCTATGTTTGGAGATAGTTCCAAGAGGCTATTTAGCAACGTTGGAGATTCAGTCTACCTTGATGGAAATGATCAGGGAAGCTCAGAAGACAGACAAGGAGATTGCATAAATAAAGAAAAAGGATGAGTAAAGGAAAAGCCAAGGGATTTTGTGAGGATGAGCACGATACCTTATGGTTTGAGGACCGCGTTTATGTGCCTAATGATCTGGAGATCAGGAAGTTGATCTTACAAGAGGCCCATGATTCGCCGTATTCGATTCACCCAGGAAATACCAAGATGTATTTGGATTTGAAGGATACTTTCTGGTGGACCGGAATGAAGAAGGATATTGCGGAGTATGTAGCAGTTTGTGATGTATGTCAGAGAGTAAAGGCAGAGCATCAGAAGCCAGCAGGATTGCTACAGCCATTGCTGATACCCGAATGGAAGTGGGATAAACTAGGCATGGATTTTATCACGGGATTGCCCAGGACTCGTTCAGGCTATGACTCAATATGGGTTGTAGTCGATCGTTTGACGAAAGTAGCTCATTTCATCCCAGTGAAGACCACTTACACCAGTGCTAAGTTGGCAAAGATATACATGACCAGAATCGTATGTTTGCATGGAGTTCCGAGGAACATTGTATTAGATAGAGGAACCCAGTTTACCTCGAAGTTTTGGAATCAGTTACATGAAACTTTGGGAACCAGGCTAGAATTCAGTACAACTTTTCACCCACAGATAGATGGTCAGACCGAGAGAGTCAATCAGATTTTGGAGGACATGTTGAGAGCTTGTGCGCTAGATTATGGATCTAGTTGGGACGACAACCTGCCGTATGCAGAGTTTTCTTACAACAACAGTTATCAAACCAGTTTGAAGATGGCCCCTTTCGAAGCTTTATACGGAAGGAGGTGTAGAACACCATTGTTATGGGACGAAGTTGGAGACCGTCAGTTGTTCGGACCAGATTTGATTAAGGAATCGGAACAGAAGGTGAAATTGATTCGCGATAGGCTCAAGGTAGCCCAGTCCAGGCAGAAGAGTTATGCGGATTCTAAACGCAAGGAGACAGTTCACGAAGTCAGAGACAGAGTTTATCTTCGTGTATCACCACTTCGAGGAGTGAAGCGCTTTGGAGTTAAAGGAAAGTTAGCGCCACGTTCTGTCGGACCATACAAAATTTTGGAACGTATGGGAGAAGTTGCTTACAAGCTGGAATTGCCTGAAGGATTGTCAGGAGTTCATGATGTATTTCACGTTTCCCAGTTGAAGAAGTGCCACGCAGAGATGGCTGAGATACCACTAAGTGATACAGTGCCACTGGAAGCGATTCAGTTGGAAAGTATGAGGAGAAACCAGTTAAGATTCTCGAGTATGCCAGCCGAGTCACCCGCAGCAAGGTTATCAAGTTCTGCAAAGTTCAGTGGAGTCACCACACTGAAGATGAAGCCACCTGGGAGCGAGAGGAAGATCTACGGAAGAACCACTCTCACCTATTTTCTAGCCAACCCGAATCTCGAGGGCGAGATTCATCTTAAGGGGGTAGGTTTGTAACATCCCAAATTTTCAATTTGGAATGTTATATATTAGATCATCATTGCATAGCATATTTTATTGCATTTTGGCAAATCCTCGAAAATCCTAAGCAACTCAAGGACCCTCGGAGAGAGTTGGGGATTTTTCCCGGTTTTCATATTTGATTTTTATCAAATATTGAAACGAGGATTTTTGGTTTTAATTATTTTTCTCTCCGAAAAATATTTCATATTAAAATAAATGAGAGGAGAAAATATGACTTCTCCAAAATAATTGAAATATTGGAGGAAAAATATTAAAATCAAATATTTGATTTTATTCGGATTTTATTTGCATTAGAAAAATTGCACGTTTTAAAAACTGCATTTTTGGCCCAAGAAAATGTTCGTCTCGTTCTAATTATTTTAATTAGATGGTGAAAATTTGTTTTGGCATTTTTGGATTTTATTTATTTTTCTAGGATTTTTTTAGTTCGGCGGAATTATTTTAAAAAAAATCGCCCGAGCGCCGACTGGGCCGAAGCCCAGCCGCGCGGCCCAGCAGCCCACCCCGAGTCGTCCCCGACCTGGAGACGGACTCCCGCCGCCGCCCGTGTCCCTCCAGGACACGTCGCCGCCGCCGCCTTGCCCCCTTCCCCAAGCCGGAGCACCCCCCTACTATATATACTACCCCACCCCGCCGCCTCACCCCACCCTGTTCCCGAAGCCGCCGCCGCCGAAGG
>NC_057811.1:170847443-171007741 GCF_018294505.1 Triticum aestivum
GTCCGACCCCGCCGGAGCCCATCCCGACGAGGTAGTCGATCCGTTCGAACCGCCCGGTTTTTTTTTAAAAACCACTCAGTTTATTTTTTTCCGAAACCCTAGGTTTATTTTTTAGATCGATTTATTTTTTGGTTTAATTAATTAGTGAACGTTCACCGATTTGTTCGTTTTAACGAACGTGTTCGTCGTTTAGTCGCTGTTAATGAACGTCCGTTCGTTTAACTGTTCGTTAGTTTTCTTTTTCGTCGGTTTTTCCGCGATTATTCCAGATCGCGATTTCTGATAAGATTTTCGTTCTGGTTTATCTTTTCGCTCGTTTATCGGAATCGGGCGATTCAAGCGCCTAGAGTTTCGTCTCGAAATTCTCTTTCCGTTTAACCAACTCAAACAAGTTTTTGCTACTGTAAAATTTGACTTAGATCCAGATTAGTACACGAAGCTTGTTTCTTTCGCCGTTTGACTTTCGTTGCTTCGTTTGATTTGATTCTTTTTTGCAAACCGGAATTCTTAAGTTGAACTTTCTGGTTAGATCTTTTATTTGAGTTTTACCTGTGCATTTGATGAGTGCTTATTGTATGCTCGTTTGTTTGAGATAAAGTACCCGGAGTGCGCCGCTTGCTACTTCGAATCTCTAGGTTTCACGGATCATCAGCAAGGCAAGTAACACTTTGATCATACCTCTTTTACTACCCAGTTTTATTGCATTAGACCAATCCTCAAACATTGCACGATTAGGATCTAATTAAATTCTGGGTATTCGGAAGTAGTTGAGGTAGTACCTATTACCTGTTTTATTATCAAACCCTTGGGAGTTACTTCTATGTTTGCTTATATTGCTATGCTATGCTAGTAGACGTGGATTGGGTTTGAGTGTATCCATGACAGATGTGAGATTGTTAATATATGGTTAAACTTAAGGTGGCAACTAAAACTCACATCTGGGTGGATTGAGGTACCTGGGTATTCCAGGATTGCCTGTTTCTTTTGGACCGCCACCCAGGTTCAAAGGGATCATGAGATTATTCATGCTAGAAACTTCCGTGTGCAGCCACAAGCTATTATGGGCTCTAGCATAGTTGATTAAGTTGTGTGAACTCTTACAGTGGTAGACTAGCAGATGTAGGGGATGTAGGTGTACCGGTCTACCCATCGTAAGGTGCCAACGCTTCTGAAAGACTGTGTCTCGGTCATCCGTTTCTCAAACATCATGTTGAGCGAGAATCAAGCGGCGGCAATCGAGTCTTGTGGGGAAAAGTGCACAAACCTCTACAGAGTGTACAATCTAATCATGGTTAGCCGTGTCCCCGATTATGGACATCTTGAGTATCTAGTACTTGGATTATCATGTGAATCTCATCATGTTACTTTAATTAATTTTGTTGGGTTAATGATGATACTTAATTGGGATTGAGAATGCTGTCAACCATTCTCAATGTTTAACAACCACCATGATAGTTAAATAAAATTTATTCCTTTGAAGTAGGGAAAAATTGGCTTTTTGCAAAACAGTAACCATAGAGCTTTCTACCAGCCAAATATGCATGTAGTGATAGCATCATTCCGTTCATTACTCTCTATGTGTTATTTTGCCAGCATATTCCATGTGCTGACCCGTTTCGGGCTGCAACGTTTCATGTTGCAGACTTTTCAGACGATGAGTAAGGTGCCTTAGGTCGTGGTCTTATACTCAGTGATGCCGTTGGACTTGATGGACTCACTTATCTTCCAAGTCTTCCGCTGTTATCGTATTTAGATGGCCTTATGCCATATTTGTCATACTTATTCTCTTTTGAGATGTTCGTTGTAATAAGTGTGTGATTGCTACTCTGTTATAAATCCTCCATTTGTACTGTGCGTGTCAGCATTACTGATCCAGGGATGACACTGGTGCACAGCAGCACAGACTGTTTGAGGTCTGGTCGCTACATTCTGCTCCCGTTGCCGGATCTAGCCGCGCCCGCGCTTGCGGTGAGCGCGCGCTCCCCGCGCCCCCGAGCACCGCTCGCATTCGTCGTTTGGCTCCACGCGCCTGCTTGCGTTTGCCACTGCCGTCCCACGCTCCGCGCGCACGCCTCTGGCTGCCACTGCCGCCGCGCCTTGCCCCCTTTGCCTGCGTGTGCGTTCGCCCGCCGAGCCGACGCCTGCGCCTGCTGCTGTTCTCCTACTCGCCGCGGCCGGCCTCCACTACGCTCAACGCCGGCAACTTCTCCGACCGTCTCAGGACGAGCCACTGCCACTGCAGGACGTGCCGCTCCAAGGGCCCTCCATCGCGCCCTCCCGCACGCCAAACCGTTGCCGGAGCTGTGCTCCCGAGCACCTCCGCCGTCCCCTGTGACTCGCCAGCGTGCAAAGCACACCCACGCACGCTTAAACTAGTGATCTGCTTCATTGACGTGTGGGCCCGCCATGTTTAATTAAGTCCTAAGCGCTAATTAACAGCAACCTATTTTACCCAAATAACGCTGGCACCGGATCCCAACTATAAATAACCCCTCACTTAAAATGTGACACTGACTGGTGGCCCCACGTCCTAATTAAACTAAACTAAATAAACCTAAGTAACTCTAGTCTATGACATGTGCCCACATGTCAGTTGGACCGGTCAACTGTGACTGTTGACTGTTGACTCAGCAGTCAACAGGTCCCACTGTCTTACACACACATGCACTGCTGGGTACACTTCCTGTGTACCCATAGCACTTAAATAAAAATTTAATTTCGATTTAAATTAAATCCAGAAATTAGAAATCATTTTAAATCTTTAAATTTTAATATAAAATAATCCGTAACTCGGATGAAAATAATTTGTACATGAAAGTTGCTCAGAACGACGAGACGAACCCGAATACGCAGTCTGTTCGTCCGCCACACGTCCCTAGCATAACGAACATCCAACAATCCACCTCCATTTCATCTGCCCGAAAACGTCAAACACCGGGAATACTTTCCCGGATGTTTTCCCCCTTCGCCAGTAGCACCTACTACTACGATAGTTCACCTCGAGCACCACGTAATGCCATGTTACACTTTGTGATGCTTTGATTGATCTGTTGTTTATTGTGTTCCCCCTCCGTTACTTCTTTCCGGTAGACCCCGAGATTGCCGGCGACCCCAAGTTCGACTACGGTGTTGACGACACCTCCTCGGCTGAGCTTCCAGGCAAGCCCCCCCTTGATCACCAGATATCGCCTATTCCTTCTCTATACTGCTTGCATTAGAGTAGTGTAGCATGTTACTGCTTTCGATTAATCCTATTCTGCTGCATAGCCTGTCATTGATGCTACAGTTGTTACCCTTACCTGCTATCCTACTGCTTAGTATAGGATGCTAGTATTCCCAGTGGCCCTACACTCTTGTCCGTCTGCCATGCTATACTACTGGGCCGTGATCACTTCGGGAGGTGATCACGGGCATATGCTATATACTTTATACTGTTACATTACTTATGATACTGTTCGGAGATGGGGGCTGAAGGGGCAGGTGGCTCCATCCCGGTAGAGGTGGGTCTGGCTTCTCGACGACCCCCGACTGTTACTTTGTGGCGGAGCGACAGGGCAGGTTGAGACCACCTAGGAGAGAGGTGGGCCTGGCCCTGGTCGGCGTTCGCGGTTACTTCATAATAACACGCTTAACGAGATCTTGGTATTTGATCTGAGTCTGGCCACTGGCCTATACGCACTAACCAACTACGCGGCAACAGTTATGGGCACTCGGCGTCGTGGTATCAGCCGAAGCCTTCGTGACGTCAGCGACTGAGCGGCGCGCGCCGGATTGGATTGGAACGGCTGCTAGGCTAGGTCTGCTTCCGGCTGCCCTCGCAACATGCAGGTGTGCAATGGGCGATGGGCCCAGACCCCTGCGCCATAGGATTTAGACCGGCGTGTTGACCTCTCTGTTGTGCCTAGGTAGGGCTGCGACGTGTTGCTCTTCCGTGGCCGGGCATGACCCAGAAAAGTGTGTTCGGCCAAATGGGATCGAGCGTGTTGGGTTATGTGGTGCACCCCTGCAGGGAAGTTTATCTATTCGAATAGTCGTGATCTTCGGTAACAGGACGACTTGGAGTTGTACCTTGACCTTATGACAACTAGAACCAGATACTTAATAAAACACACCCTTCCAAGTGTCAGATACAACCCGGTGATCGCTCTCTAACAGGGCGGCGAGGAGGGGATCGCCGGGTAGGATTATGCTATGCGATGCTACTTGTTGAACTTACCATCTACTCTCTCCTACATGTTGCAAGATGGAGGTGGCCAGAAGCGTAGTCTTCGACAGGATTAGCTATCCCCCACTTATTCTGGCATTCTACAGTTCAGTCCACCGATATAGCCCTTTACCCATATACCCCTGCATATGTAGTGTAGATCCTTGCTTGCGAGTACTTTGGATGAGTACTCACGGTTGCTTTTCTCCCTCTTTTCCCCCTCTCCATTCTACCTGGTTGTCGCAACCAGATGCTGGAGCCCAGGAGCCAGATGCCACCGTCGATGATGACTCCTACTACACCGGAGGTGCCTACTACTACGTGCACGCCGCTGACGACGACCAGGAGTAGTTTAGGAGGATCCCAGGTAGGAGGCCTGCGCCTCTTTCGATCTGTATCCCAGTTTGTGCTAGCCTTCTAAAGGCAACTTGTTTAACTTATGTCTGTACTCAGATATTGTTGCTTCCGCTGACTCGTCTATGATCGAGCACTTGTATTCGAGCCCTCGAGGCCCCTGGTTGTATTATGATGCTTGTATGACTTATTTATATTTTAGAGTTGTGTTGTGATATCTTTCTATGAGTCCCTGATCTTGATCGTACACGTTTGCGTGCATGATTAGTGTACGATTGAATCGGGGGCGTCACAAGTATGATCATAATAATCATCATAAGTAGCAGCTTTGTTCTCATCACAATCAATTGAAACCTTTCCAAAATAGTGGAATCATCACTAGATAAAGCTATGACCTCATCCAAACCCACTTTCAACACCCTACAAAGTAGTGGGATAATTATTACCTAAAGTTGCCACTCATCCAAACCCACTTTCATCATTATTACAATCATCATAAATAGAAGGCATGTAATCATCATCATCATATTTTTTGTAGGAACGAAGTATGTCTACCAGAGGGGGTGAATGGGAGTTTTAAAATTTCTTTTGGAAACTTCAAAACTCTCGGAACCCAGTAGCGGAGCCAATGATAACAGATTTCAGTGAGTTAATGTAAACATATGAACAAGAACTAAATGCATGCATCAAAGATAATCACATGGTTGAGTTCAGTCATGCAAAGCAAATCGAATGAGAAGGAGCGAAGCAATAACTGATGGGGAACGTAGCAGAAATTCAAAATTTTCTACGCATCACC
Source organism: Triticum aestivum (assembly GCF_018294505.1). Classification (NCBI taxonomy): domain Eukaryota; kingdom Viridiplantae; phylum Streptophyta; class Magnoliopsida; order Poales; family Poaceae; genus Triticum; species Triticum aestivum. The sequence goes on from NC_057811.1 coordinate 170,852,801, forward strand.
AAGATCAATCTATGGAGTTTACTAGAAACAAGAGGGAAGGAGTGCATCTACATACCCTTGTAGATCGCGAGCGGAAGCGTTCAAGAGAACGGGGTTGATGGAGTCGTACTCGTCATGATCCAAATCACCGATAATCCTAGCGCCGAACGGACGGCACCTCCGCGTTCAACACACGTACGGAGCAGCGACGTCTCCTCCTTCTTGATCCAGCAAGGGGGAGGAGAAGTTGATGGAGATCCAGCAGCACGACGGCGTGGTGGTGGAAGTACCGGATCCCGGCAGGGCTTCGCCAAGCGCAAGCGGGGAGGAAGAGGTGTCACGGGAGGGAGAGGGAGGCGCCAGGGCTTGTATATTGCTGCCCTCCCTCCCCCCACTATATATAGGGCCAAGGGAGAGGGGGGCACAGCCTTGGCCCTTCCTCCAAGGAAGGGTGCGGCCAGGGAGGAGTCCATCCTCCCCAAGGCACCTCAGAGGTGCCTTCCCCCTTTAGGACTCTCCCTTTCCCTTATCTCTTGGCGCATGGGCCTCTTGGGGCTGGTGCCCTTGGCCCATATAGGCCAAGGCGCACACCCCTACAGCCCATGTGGCCCCCCGGGGCTGGTGGACCCCCGGACCCCTTTCGGCACTCCCGGTACAATACCGATAAAGTGCGAAACTTTTCCGGCGACCAAAACAAGACTTCCCATATATAAATCTTTACCTCCGGACCATTCCGAAACTCCTCGTGACGTCCGGGATCTCATCCGGGACTCCGAAAAACTTTCGGGTTACCGCATACTAATATCTCTACAACCCTAGCGTCACCGAACCTTAAGTGTGTAGACCCTACGGGTTCGGGAGACACGCAGACATGACCGAGACGACTCTCCGGTTAATAACCAACAGCGGGATCTGGATACCCATGTTGGCTCCCACATGCTCCTCGATGATCTCATCGGATGAACCACGATGTCGAGGATTCAATCAATCCCGTATACAATTCCCTTTGTCAATCGGTATGTTACTTGCCCGAGATTCGATCGTCGGTATCCCGATACCTTGTTCAATCTCGTTACCGGCAAGTCTCTTTACTCGTTCCGTAACTCACATCATCCCGTGATCAACTCCTTGGTCACATTGTGCACATTAGGATGATGTCCTACCGAGTGGGCCCAGAGATACCTCTCCGTTTACACGGAGTGACAAATCCCAGTCTCGATTCGTGCCAACCCAACAGATACTTTCGGAGATACCTGTAGTGCACCTTTATAGCCACCCAGTTACGTTGTGACATTTGGTACACCCAAAGCATTCCTACGGTATCCGGGAGTTGCACAATCTCATGGTCTAAGGAAGTGATACTTGACATTAGAAAAGCTCTGAGAAAACGAACTACACGATCTTGTGCTAGGCTTAGGATTGGGTCTTGTCCATCACATCATTCTCCTAATGATGTGATCCCGTTATCAACGACATCCAATGTCCATGGTCAGGAAACCGTAACCATTTATTGATCAACGAGCTAGTCAACTAGAGGCTTACTAGGGACATGGTGTTGTCTATGTATCCACACATGTATCTGAGTTTCCTATCAATACAATTCTAGCATGGATAATAAACGATTATCATGAACAAGGAAATATAATAATAACCTATTTATTATTGCCTCTAGGGCATATTTCCAACAATAACCAGTGATGCTCGATGGCGACAGTGAATTTGGTAGACCAGATCGTCCTTTTGCACAAGGACTATGTTTGGCTGGAGGGGTTGTGATTTAACACAAAAGATCAACTCTCTTCGCCCTATTCTCCTCGACAATTGGTTCGTCAACCAATGTCGATCACTCGTGGTATATACTTGAGGTGATCTCCAAACCTTTATAGACTTCTTCTTCAAGAAACACACTCGCTCTTGGTCTCTAAAGAAATTGACACCTAACCGTCTAGAGAGTTTGCAACTCTCAAGAGTAATAGGAAGAGCGCACTAGACTTAGACTTGAGTGATGCTAAACCACTATATAAGTTTTTGGCTCTAGGGTTTTCTCTCTATGGATTTTAATCTCAAATCACTCTAGAGAGGGGGTTACTCAACAATCTTCTCAGAATCAAACAGAGCAGCCACCGGACAAAGCCGGTGCGGGATGGCTATTTATAGCCACAACCTTCACAGATGGGAAATGACCATTTTTGACACATGGTCCAGTCAATGGCCAACCGACACGTTCACAATGGTCGGATTTAAAAGCAACAGTAACATTACTTGAGGAACAAGTAATGCTAACTCTTTGGACGAAGGCAAATCTCTCATAGCGAAGAAGATCACCGTGTCTTGCTGGCAAGTATTTGCTCAGAACACAAAGATATTTCTCCACAACTTTCATAGGATTGAGTTTAGCATCACAGAATCCAAGCTTTGAACCATATACCCCTCTTGATAGTACACTGGTCCTATTACTCAATGAAAGAAAAGAAGAAGAACGAAAAGAATACTATGTCTTCACTTCATTTTCGACTTCTCTCGGCTGTAGTCAATTTCTTTGGATCCCACCGAACCAATTGCTTCACGTCGGCAATTTTTAGGGATCACTCTCCACAACACAATCTTCATGGATAATACTCGCTGCCACACAGGGTATTACCTTCGGAGTTTATATCAAACTCCTCGTGACATCAGGGACCTGTTACTCTGTGTGCACTAGCAAACACATTAGCCTTACTATTTATGTCAACAATCTTCGAAACATAGGGAGGCAAATCATTGCACCAACAAATTTGCTCATCAAAAGTAGAGGGACTAAAGATCGTCCTCATTAGACATAGCATCCCCAAGCTTAGGATAAACATAATTTGTGGCAAATACATTCTCAAACTTGTCATTCTTATGAAACATAACATCTCCAAGCTTATCGTTTTGCATATCATTGGCACAATCGCTCTTATCATTGGTATCACGAATAGCACCAATAGTATAACAATCATTATTATCATATTTTTCCAAGATGATGCCAAAAAGATTTTCAAGATCATAAGAAGTATCATTATCTTCCCAATCATGATTATCACAATAGTAATAGGCACAACAAAATCTTCTTCAATTGTGCCTACTGAGATTGTATCATAATAATAATAGATATCAAGTTCATCATCTTCACAATACTTTTTGATTCATTCTCATGAGGCACAACCGTAGTTGGAGCAACATTATTTGGGAGATATACCCTTTTTACCTTTGCTTTTCCTTCTTTTCTTCCTCTTCTTCTTCACCACATTATGTGTGGGTTTAATTAATTTTTCCAAGCTTCTTATTGAAAAGATTGGTTGGATAGTAAGCTCAGCCTCGTCACCCAATTCATCATGAGAAACAATAGGAGGGAATTGGGAAATATTTACCCTTTCATTAGTAATAGTACCATTCCTTTTATATTCTATTGGTTTTTTCGTCTTTCTATAATTAGAAATATAAGCATTCTCGTTGCAATTTACCACACAAAACATATAAATTTAACTTAGATCAAGTTCAAGTGTTTTAGTGAGAATGAATATGCCAAACCAATTATTTTTATGTGTCACTTCTTCATACCACAAAAATAGACTAAGTTCATATAGTGTTCGAGGGTGATTATGTCATCACAATGTTTGGATGCAATTCGATCAAAAAAGTGCATGCATTGAAAATTAAGATGACCAACTTCATTGCAAAGTTCACAATTAATGGGATGAAGAGAACATAATTCTTTAGCATAATAATCCAATATCTTAAGCAACCATTTGGTTATGTCATGTTTATTCTTCTTACAATATATATCATCCCTAATTGGCACGTCTACACAAAGTCTATGCTCTCCACAAAAATTGACATGCTTATAAGAAACCTTATTATCATGTCTAGTGCAATCGTCATTAGCATTATGGATACTCATAGAAACCATACTAACAACATTGCAATAATTCACATTATTCAAGGAACTCTCATTAAACATTTTATTAAATTCTTCTTCTAACAATATAGCATAATTTTCAGATTCCTCGTCAAGAAAGACATCATAAAGATGAACAATATGATGCAACTTCACTTCTATTTTTTTAGAGTATTCTTTTATAAAACCAAATTAGTGAAAAACAAGAAACTAGAAGATTAAATTGCAAGATCTAAAGATATACCTTCAAGCACTCACCTCTCGGCAATGGCATCAGAAATATATTGATGTCTACTATTGAACCTTGTTCTTGTAGACTCTGTTGGGCCTCCAAGCGCATAGTTTTGTAGGAAAGCAGCAAATTTCCCTCAAGTGGATGACCTAAAGTTTATCAATCCATGGGAGGTGTAGGATTAAGATCAAACAACCCTGCAATCAAATACAAGAAATATCTTGTGTCCCCAACACACCCAATTGAATGGTAAATTGCATAGTGCACTAGTTCGTCAAAGAGATGGTGATACAAGTGTACTATGGATAGCAGATATAGGTTTTGTAATCTGAAATATTAAAAACAGCAAGGTAGCAAGTGATAAAAGTGAGCAAAAATGGTATTGCGATGCATGAAAACAAGGCCTAGGGGTCATACTTTCACTAGTGCAATATCTCAACGTTACTAACATAACTGAACCATATGAAAATCCGTCAAAGTGCGGTAAATAATCGCCCCAAAGTTTATATTCCAATCATTCAAAGTTGAATGAAATCGCATAGGTAGTAAACCACCTCAAAGTTATGTTTTCACTCAATCTATTGAACCACCCCAAAGTGTCACAAATAGTCGATCGTATTCCGACAACACCATATGGTAAGCATCAATCAACTGTAATGTCACCTATATACCCCAATGTCGCCACGGGTATCCGCGGGTGAGACATGCATCGAGTGATCTCAACTCCAAAGTATTCAATCCAATAATAAAGAAACCTCAAAGAGAAAGATTCAATTCACCACAAAAGAGATAGAGGGGAAAAACACCATGTGATCCAACTATATTAACAAACCTCATGGTACAATAAGATCATGTCTTATCAAGATCACGAGAGAGAGAGAGAGAGAGAGAGAGAGAGGTCAAACACATAGCTACTAGTACATACCCTTATCCCCGACTGTGAATTACTCCATCCTCGGCATGGAGGCAGTGAGCATGATGAAGATGGCCTTCAGTGATGACTTCGCCCCTCTAGCAGGGTGCCGGAACAGGGGTCCGGATGAGATTGCTTCAGAAAAGAGGCTTGCGATGGCGGAAAAAATCATCTAGGCTAACTTTTGGGGGGTTTCCAAATATATAAGAATTTCCAGCATTGATTTCACACCCGGGGTTCCCTTGGACCGCATAAGCTGAGGTGGCGAGCCCTAGGGGTGCCCCTTGAGCTTGTGCCCCCTTGGTACCTTTTGGTCCTTCCGCGAAGCTTCCTGGGTCCCTTCTTTTCCATAAAAAAGCACCGTAAATTTTTGCCGCATTTGGACTTTGTTTGGTACGTTTTTTCTACGAAACAAAGAAATAAACAAAACTAGATACTGGTATTGGGCACTAAGTTAATAGGCTAGTCCATAAAAATCATATAGAAGTGCACGAAAATCATGTAGAACTCATGTAAATATAGCATGAATTCATAAATTATAGATACGTTGAAGATGTATCACCCGCCTGCCCGAACATGTTGCGGACACAACGAGGTGGAATGTGAAACGTTATATGTGACAATAGTCATGGCAAACAAGCAAAATTTGACTATTGAAAATTGTGTCATGAAATCTATATTATTTCATGTCAAAAGGAGCACTTAATAAGGGCATCTCCAACGCCGACCCTAAAACCGGCCGCATATGTCTGTACCTCGGAAGCCATCCAACATGGGCCTGTATCGGTCCGCCGAGAGGTCTGGACCACATTTTCCCCATAAAATGGAACCAAACATGGGGGAGGGGGATTTGTGGGAGTCCAGACATGAGACACGTTGGACTCTTACACCCATGGCCCACCCAAAAGGAAGGAGGAGTCTGTTGCTACTTGTCAGTTGCGTTGGGATTTTCCCCGAAGAGGAGGGGAGATCCATCACAATAGAGATAAGTATTTCCCTCAGTGAGAACCAAGGTATCAATCCAATAGGAGAATCACACAAAGCCTTGTGAATAGCACCTGCACACACACAAAAGAAAATACATGCACCCAATGCGAGCAAGAAGGTCGTCAATCCCCTTGAACTCGTTGCTTGCAAGGATCAAATCTTGTAGTGATAGATAGATAAATTGCAAAACAAAATTAAAGATAAAAAATTGCAGCAAGGTATTTTGGTTCATATATATATATGACAAAAGTATACCCGGGGGACATAGTTTTCACTAGAGGCTTCTCTCTCAAATGCATAACATATGGTGGGTAAAAAAATACTGTTGGGCAATTGATACAAAAGCGCATAGTTATGACGATATCCAAGGGAATGATCATGTATATAGGCATCACGTCTGAGATAAGTAGACCGACTGCTACCTGCATCTACTACTATTACTCCACCCATCGGCTGCTATCCAGCATCGATCTTGGGTATTAAGTTAATAGAAAACAGAGTAACGCTTTAAGCAAGATGACATGATGTAGACAAAGTAAACCCAATCAATATGAATAACCCCCATCACTTTACCCTTAATGCAAACAGTGCAAATACTTGTCTTGTCCCTTTATGTCACTGCGATAGAGCACCGCAAGATTGAACGCATCGCAAAGCACCTATCCCATTGAAGATAAATCAATCTAGTTGGGCAAACCAAATGGATAGATTAGAGTGAAATACAAAGCAATAACAATCATGCATAGTAAAGTTCTTCATGCATAGTAAAGTTCATAAAAGACTCAACTACTTCTCATGAATATTCAAATCAGAAACCCAAAATTCATCGGATCCCAACAAACATGCCATAAAATAAGATTACATCAGATCGAACTCCAAGAACATCGAGGAGGACATTGTATTGAAGATCAAAGAGAGAGAAGAAGCCATCTAGCTACTAGCTATGGACCCGGAGGTCTGTAGTAAAATAATCACGCATCATCGAAAGGCAACAAAGAAGATGTAGAACCCCTCCGTGACCGATCCCCCCTCCGAAAAAATACCGGAAAAGCCCCCATATGGGATCACGGAAGAACAGAAGCTTGCGGCAGCTGAAAAAGTGTTTCGGGTGGCTCTCTAGTATATTGGGAATATTTGGGAATTTATAGAGGCGAAATTAGGTCAAGAGGTGCCACGAGGGCCCCACAAGCTCAAGGGGCACGCCTGGTGAGCTTGTCGCTCCCTCGTGACTCTTCTGGTCTTCTCCTAAACTTCGTGGGTCCCTTCTGGTCCAGAAATTAATCCAATTATTTTTCTCCGTTTGCACTCCATTTGATATTTATTTTCTGAAAAGCCAAAAACATGAAAAAACAGCAACCGGCACTGGGCCCTAGGTTAATAGGTTAGTCCCCAAAAATGATACAAAATAGCATATAAATTTATATAAACATCCAAGATTGATACTATAATAGCATGGAACAAAAAAAATTATAGATACATTGGAGACGTATCACCCGCCCTTTAGTAGCATCGTGCACTATTTCCGTGCTAAAATCCACCACTATCTTGAGCATATCGCCGCTCTCCACGCATTTCCCGCCCTTTTCTCTCAATTTCTTCTTTACTACCACCGCTGACGCATGGAAGTAGACGAGGACCTTCCAGAGATGGATGTGGTGGAGGTGCAGGAGGATCCAAGAATTACCCTCCCTTGCAAGATCAACTTGGAGACGAGGCAAAATCGTTGGGCCAAAGCGAGGGCCGCAAGGGAGGAAACACTCATGAAGCAGAAGGCCGGCAGAGGGCATGCTGATGGCGTCTGTGGTGGTGGCTGTGCTGGTCGTAGACGTCGTGGAGAACACGGCCAGGATCATAGTCTCGATTGTGTCGGCAACCATCTAGACGCCGCCATGGCCGGAGCATTACCATGCTTCGTACTACTACGCCGCCAAGCAACTTGGTAGGCAGTCCACGACAACTGCTGAGCAAATGCCTTACATCGTTGATGTCAATGTGGCGCTGCTGCTCTTCTCGAAGTATTCTTCGCCACAACTCGTCCGGGCTAGGACGGCGGGCTGGGAGCATTTGGATGCCTGCACGTTGCTCGCTGCTATGCCTAAAGGAGGGGAGAAGGCGTATGATGAGATGGACAAGGAGATGTTGGACTTCATCCACGACTTCAGAGGTGGTGGAGGAGGAGGTTATGAGGATTGGCACGTGGAAGACTCGGATCCCACCCAGTCTGGCAAGTACACTCACATGTAGTAGGGCTATAACCAACCGACATGCAACAGACCTACTCCTAGACCGACATTGGCACATAGCAGCAGGATTGGGCCTCCAGACAGGAGGAGGAGGATGCGGATGGCGTGGATGATGATCCGGATGATTTTGCCGGTGATCCAAAGAAGAAGGGTAGAGGAGAAAGCTTCAATATGCGGGAGGACGATCTATTGTGCAATGCATGTTTGGCCACTAGCCTCGATCCGATCCATAGCAGGTAGCAAAAGGGCTCAACTTGTTGGGCCAACATTCACACATGGTTCCATGAACAGAAGCATTTCGCGCCCTACTCCACCGTAGTCATCCGCAACCATGAACCAAAGTCCCTCAACCATCGATAGAACACCATCCAATAGGCCGTATCGAAGTATTGTGGCCACTTGGTACATCTCATCGCACGATGGCCTAGTGGTGCAGAAATCACCAAGCAAGTAAGTTTATTTCGCCGTATATGCATATTTTTGTTGATCATTGTTGATCATTTGCCGGATATACATTGCTATGTTGATCATTTGTCGTGTATCAATAGTTTTGTTCATCATTTGTCTGATATGCATGATTCTTTTGATCATTTGCTGGACATCCATAGTTCTGTAGCCAGATATTAATAGTTTTGTTGATCATGGATATACATAGTTTTGTTGATCATTTGCCAGATATCCATAGTTTTGTTGATCAATTTGCCGGATATGCATAGTTTTGTAGCCGGATATTTATAGGTTTGTTGTTCATTGGATGGATATTCATAGTTTTGTTGATCTGTGCTATTTGTGAGTTGTGTTGTGATTTTCCCTAAAGAGGAGAGGAGATGCAGCACAGTAGAGATAAGTATTTCCCTCAGTGAGAAACAAGGTATAAATGAAGTAGGAGAATCATGCTACCTCTTGAGCACTGCGTTGGTTTTCCCTTGAAGAGGAAAGGGTGATGCAGCAAAGTAGTGTAAGTATTTCCCTCAATTTTTGAGAACCAAGGTATCAATCCCGTAGGAGGCTACGCGCGAGTCCCTCGCACCTACACAAAAGAAATAAATCCTCGCAACCAACGCGATAAGGGCTTGTCAATCCCTACACGGTCACTTACGAGAGTGAGATCTGATAGATATGATAGGATAATATTTTTGGTATTTTTATGATAAAGATGCAAAGCAAAATAAAAGCAACGGAAATAACTAAGTGATGGAAGATTAATATGATGAAGATAGACCCGGGGGGGCATAGGTTTCACTAGTGGCTTCTCTCAAGAGCATAAGTATTTTACGGAACAAATTACTGTTGAGCAATTGACAGAATTGAGCATAGTTATGAGAATATCTAGGTATGATCATGTATATAGGCATCACGTCCGAGACAAGTAGACCGACTCCTGCCTGCATCTACTACTATTACTCCACACATCGACCGCTATCCAGCATGCATCTAGAGTATTAAGTTCATAAGAACAGAGTAACGCTTTAAGCAAGATGACATGATGTAGAGGGATAAATTCATGCAATATGATAAAAACCCCAGCTTGTTATCCTCGATGGCAACAATACAATACGTGCCTTGTTGCCCCTACTGTCACAGGGAAAGGACACCGCAAGATTGAACCCAAAGATAAGCACTTCTCCCATTGCAAGAAAGATCAATCTAGTAGGCCAAACCAAACTAATAATTCGAAGAGACTTGCAAATATAACCAATCATACATAAAAGAATTCAGAAGATTCAAATATTGTTCATAGATAAACTTGATCATAAACCCACAATTCATCGGTCTCAACAAACACACCGCAAAAGAAGATTACATCGAATAGATCTCCACGAGAGAGGGGGAGAACATTGTATTGAGATCCAAAAAGAGAGAAGAAGCCATCTAGCTAATAACTATGGACCCGAAGGTCTGAGGTAAACTACTCACACATCATCGGAGAGGCTATGGTGTTGATGTAGAAGCCCTCCGTGATCGATGCCCCCTCCGGCGGAGCTCCGGAACAGGCCCCAAGATGGGATCTCGTGGGTACAGAAGGTTGCAGCGGTGGAATTAGGTTTTTGGCTCCGTATCTGATCGTCTGGGGGTACGTAGGTATATATAGGAGGAAGGAGTACATCGGTGGAGCAACAGGGGGCCCACGAGGGTGGAGGGCGCGCCCCCCTACCTCATGGCTTCCTGGAAGCTTCTCTGACTTAGGGTCCAAGTCTCCTGGATCATGTTCGTTCCAAAAATCACGTTCCCGAAGGTTTCATTCCGTTTGGAGTCCGTTTGATATTCTTTTTCTGTGAAACTCTGGAATAGGCAAAAAAAAGCAATTCTGGGCTGGGCCTCCGGTTAATAGGTTAGTCCCAAAAATAATATAAAAGTGAATAATAAAGCCCAATAATGTCCAAAACAGAAGATAATATAGCATGGAGCAATCAAAAATTATAGATATGTTGGAGACATATCAAGCATCCCCAAGCTTAATTCTTGCTCGTCCTGGAGTAGGTAAATGATAAAAACAGAATTTTTGATGTGGAATGCTACTAGGCATAATTTCAATGTAATTCTTCTTAATTGTGGTATGAATATTCAGATCCGAAAGATTCAAGATAAAAGTTCAATATTGACATAGAAATAATAATACTTCAAGCATACTAACTAAGCAAGTATGTCTTCTCAAAATAACATGGCCAAAGAAAGTTATCCCTACAAAATCATATAGTCTGGCTATGCTCTATCTTCACCACACAAGCCAAGCAATTGTTTCATACTTTTGACGTTCTCAAACTTTTTCAATCTTCACACAATACATGAGCGTGAGCCATGGACATAACACTATATGTGGAATAGAATGGTGGTTGTAGAGAAGACAAAAAGGAGAAGATAGTCTCACATCAACTAGGCGTATCAATGGGCTATGGAGATGCCCATCAATAGATATCAATGTGAGTGAGTAGGGATTGCCATGAAACGGATGCACTAGAGCTATAAGTATATGAAAGCTCAACAAAAGAAACTATGTGGGTGTGCATCCAACTCGCTTGCTCACGAAGACCTAGGGCATTTTGAGGAAGCCCATCATTGGAATATACAAGCCAAGTTCTATAATGAAAAATTCCCACCAGTATATGAAAGTGATATCATAGGGGACTCTATAAAATGAAGATCATGGTGCTACTTTGAAGCACAAGTGTGGTAAAAGGATAGTAGCATTGTCCCTTCTCTCTTTTTCTCTCATAATTTTTTTTATTTGGGCCTTTTTTTTATGGCCTCCTTTTTTTCCGTCCGAAGTCTCATCCCGACTTGTGGGGGAATCATAGTCTCCATCATCCTTTCCTCACTTGGGACAATGCTCTAAAAATGATGATCATCACACTTTTATTTACTTACAACTCAAAATTACAACTCAATACTTAGAACAAAATATGACTCTATGTGAATGCCTCCGGCGGTGTACCGGGATATGCAATGAATCAAGAGTGACATGTATGAAAGAATTATGAACGGTGGCTTTGCCACAAATACGATGTCCACTACATGATCATGCAAAGCAATATGACAATGATGGAGCGTGTCATAATAATCGGAACGGTGGTAAGTTGCATGGCAATATATCTCGGAATGGCTATGGAAATGCCATGATAGGTAGGTATGGTGGCTGTTTTGAGGAAGTTTATGGTGGGTGTATGATACCGGCGAAAAGTGCGCAGTATTAGAGAGGCTAGCAATGGTGGAAGGAAGAAACTGCGTATAATCCATGGACTCAACATTAGTCATAAATAACTCATATACTTATTGCAAAAATCTACAAGTTATCAAAGCAAAGTATTACGTGCATGCTCCTAGGGGGATAGATTGGTAGGAAAAGACCATCGCTCGTCTCCGACCGCCACTCATAAGGAAGACAATCAATAAATAAATTATGCTCCGACTTCATCACATAACGGTTCACCATACGTGCATGCTACGGGAATCACAAGCTTTAACACAAGTATCTCTCAAATTCACAACTACACAACTAGCACAACTTTAATATCACTACCTCCATATCTCAAAACAATCATCAAGCATCAAACTTCTCTTAGTATTCAACACACTCATAAGAAAGTTTTTACTAATCTTGAATACCTAGCATATTAGGATTATTTAAATAAATTACCATGCTATTTAAGACTCTCAAAATAATCTAAGTGAAGCATGAGAGATCAATAGTTTCTATAAAACAAATCCACCACCGTGCTCTAAAAGATATAAGTGAAGTACTAGAGCAAAACTATATAACTCAAAAGATATAAGTGAAGCACATAGAGTATTCTAATAATTTCCGAATCATGTGTGTCTCTCTCAAAAGGTGTGTACAGCAAGGATGATTGTGGTAAACTAAAAGCAAAGACTCAAATCATACAAGACGCTCCAAGCAAAACACATATCATGTGGTGAATAAAAATATAGCTCCAAGTAAAGTTACCGATGGAAGTAGACGAAAGAGGGGATGCCTTCCGGGGCATCCCCAAGCTTTGGCTTTTTGGTGTCCTTAGATTATCTTGGGAGTGCCATGGGCATCCCAAATCTTAGGCTCTTGCCACTCCTTGTTCCATAATCCATCAAATCTTTCACCCAAAACTTGAAAACTTCACAACACAAAACTCAACAGAAAATCTCGTGAGCTCCGTTAGCGAAAGAAACAAAAGACCACTTCAAGGTACTGTAATGAACTCATTCTTTATTTATATTGGTGTTAAACCTACTGTATTCCAACTTCTATATGGTTTATAAACTATTTTACTAGCCATAGATTCATCAAAATAAGCAAACAACACACGAAAAAAAGAATCTGTCAAAAACAGAACAGTCTGTAGTAATCTGTAACTAACGCAAACTTCTGGAACTCAAAAAATCAGCCAAAATAGGACGACCTAGACAATTTGTTTATTGATCATCAGCAATTGGAATCAATATTTTATCACGTTCTGGTGATTTTTAACAATTATTTTCGTGAACAGAAAGTTTCTGGAAATTACAGCAAGATCAAATAACTATCATCCAAGAAGATCCTATAGGTTTAACTTGGCACAAACACTAATTAAAACATAAAACACATCTAACCAGAGGCTAGATCAAATATTTATTCCTAAACATAAGCAAAAAGCAAAAAAACTAAAAATAAAATTGGGTTGCCTCCCAACAAGCGCTATCGTTTAACGCCCCTAGCTAGGCATTGATAATTTCGATGATGCTCATATTAAAGACAAGAATTGAAGCACAAAGAGAGCATCATAAAGCATGCCAAAAACACATCTAAGTCTAACATACTTCCTATGCATAGGCATCTTATAGGAAAACAAATTATCAAGACAAGCAAATACTAGCGTATGCAAGGAAGAAGTGAGAAACAATAGCAATCTCAACATAACGAGAGGTAATTTAGTAACATGAAAATTTCTCCAACCATATTTTCCTCTCTCATAATAATTACATGTGGGATCATAAGAAAATTCAACAAAATAGCTATCACAATAAATATTTTCAACACGATCCACATGCATGCAAAGTTGACACTTTTCCAAAATAGTGGGATTAACATTAACTAAAGTCATGACCTCTCCAAACCCACTTTTATCAAAAATACTATAAGATTGAACATTCTCCAAATATGTGGGATCTAAAGTTGACACTCTTCCAAACCCACTTTCAATATTATTGCAAACATTATTATCAATCTCATATTCATCATGAGGCTTAAATAAATTTTCAAGTTCAAAAGAAGAATCACCCCAATCATGATCATTGCAACAAGTAGAGGATATAGCAAAACTAGCATCCCCAAGCTTATGGTTTTGCATATTATTAGCACAATTGAAATCAATAGAATTTATGATAACATCATTGCAATCATGCTTTTCATTGAAGGAACTACCAAGTATGGGTGCAATTGCAACGATCTCATGTTTAACATAATGAACTATAGCAAATTCATCTTCATACATATTGGCATCATGGCCACAAGAATAGCAAGCTTCATGTTCATCAAGGGATATTTCAATCAAATCATCAGAATCATCATTATCTATAGATTCATGCATATCATTATTCTCTTCCAAAGCAACGGTCATTCTCTCAATAAATTCTTTGACATAGACATTATGAGCATAATTTTCATAGCAATATTTAAGTATGTCAAAATTTTCAGATTCGTAGAGAGTAATATCATACTTTTCAATCAAAGAAGCAACTTCATAAGCACCCTTAAAAGCAACAAATTCTTCAATTTGTTCGATATCATAGTAACTATAAACACCCTTTGCATAAGAAGATAAGATTTCATTTTCATTAAACTCACAAAGGTAGGGAAGGTGTTTTTTAGGGTTCTTAGAGCAACAAGTAAAATCACAAATTTCACAAAGATTCCAAGCATAACACAGCAATCTATTTATTTGATTCCATAAGAGTCTCCCTTTTTCAAACAAACGGTGACGCACAAAATGAGCATGCTCATCTAAAGATTTCCCATCAACTAGGCTAGTTGGGGTTTCAGCACGAGCGCATAAGGATCGAAGATGATCCAAGTAGAACACTTTAAGTGGATCCATAACAATAGATTTTTAGCAAGCAAAGATGCAAGCAAATAGAAGGCACATGGTAACACAAGCAAACAAAAGAATGAACGGAAGAAGGGCGAATAAAATGGCAAAGGTGCAGTGGGGGAGAGGAAAACGAGAGGCAAATGCCAAATAATGTAATGCGGGAGATGAGGGTTTGTGATGGGTACTTGGTATGTTGACTTTTGCGTAGACCTCCCCGGCAACGGCGCCAGAAATCCATCTTGCTACACCTCTTGAGCACTGCGTTGCTTTTCCCTTGAAGAGGAAAGGGTGATGCAGCAAAGTAGTGTAAATATTTCCCTCAATTTTTGAGAACCAAGGTATCAATCCAGTAGGAGGCTACGCGCGAGTCCCTCGCACCTACACAAAACAAATAAATCCTCGCAACCAACGCGATAAGGGGTTGTCAATCCCTACACGGTCACTTACGAGAGTGAGATCTGATAGATATGATAGGATAATATTTTTGGTATTTTTATGATAAAGATGCAAAGCAAAATAAAAGCAAAGTAAAAAGCAACGGAAATAACTAAGTGATGGAAGATTAATATGATGAAGATAGACCCGGGGGCCATAGGTTTCACTAGTGGCTTCTCTCAAGAGCATAAGTATTTTACGGTGGGTGAACAAATTACTGTTGAGCAATTGATAGAATTGAGCATAGTTATGAGAATATCTAGGTATGATCATGTATATAGGCATCACGTCCGAAACAAGTAGACCGACTCCTGCCTGCATCTACTACTATTACTCCACACATCGACCGCTATCCAGCATGCATCTAGAGTATTAAGTTCATAAGAACAGAGTAACGCTTTAAGCAAGATGACATGATGTAGAGGGATAAATTCATGCAATATGATAAAACCCCCAGCTTGTTATCCTCGATGGCAACAATACAATACGTGCCTTGCTGCCCCTACTGTCACTGGGAAAGGACACCGCAAGATTGAACCCAAAGCTAAGCACTTCTCCCATTGCAAGAAAGATCAATCTAGTAGGCCAACCCAAACTGATAATTCGAAGAGACTTGCAAAGATAACCAATCATACATAAAAGAATTCAGAAGATTCAAATATTGTTCATAGATAAACTTGATCATAAACCCACAATTCATCGGTCTCAACAAACAAACCGCAAAAGAAGATTACATCGAATAGATCTCCACGAGAGAGTGGGAGAACATTGTATTGAGATCCAAAAAGAGAGAAGAAGCCATCTAGCTAATAACTATATGCCCGAAGGTCTGAGGTAAACTACTCACACATCATCGAAGAGGCTATGGTGTTGATGTAGAAGCCCTCCGTGATCGATGCCCCCTCCGGCGGAGCTCCGGAACAGGCCCCAAGATGGGATCTCGTGGGTACAGAAGGTTGCGGCGGTGGAATTAGGTTTTTGGCTCCGTATCTGATCGTTTGGGGGTACGTAGGTATATATAGGAGGAAGGAGTACGTCGGCGGAGCAACAGGGGGCCCACGAGGGTGGAGGGCGCGCCTGGGGGGGGGGGGTAGGCGCGCCCCCCTACCTCGTGGCTTCCTGGAAGCTTCTCTGACTTAGGGTCCAAGTCTCCTGGATCATGTTCGTTCCAAAAATCACGTTCCCGAAGGTTTCATTCCGTTTGGTCTCCGTTTGATATTATTTTTCTACGAAACTCTGAAATAGGCAAAAAACAGCAATTCTGGGTTGGGCCTCCGGTTAATAGGTTAGTCCCAAAAATAATATAAAAGTGAATAATAAAGCCCAATAATGTCCAAAACAGAAGATAATATAGCATGGAGCAATATAAATTATAGATACGTTGGAGACGTATCAAATCACACAAAGCCTCCTGAACAACACATGGGCACACAAAAGCAAATACTTGCGCCCAATGCAGGCAAGAGGTTCGTCAATCCCCTTGAACTCGTTACTTGCAAGGATAAAATCTTCTAGTGGTAGATACATCAATTTCAAAGAAAAGATAAAAATTGCAGCAATGATATTTTTGGTTTTATATATATATATATATATGATAAAAATAGACCCGGGGCCATAGTTTTCACTAGAGGCTTCTCTCTCGAACACATAGCATACGATGAGTACACAAATAACTATTGGGCAATTGATAGAAAAGCGCATAGTTATGACTGTATTCAAGGCAAAGATCATGTATATAGGTATCACGTTCGAGACAAGTAGACCGACGCATGCCTGCATTTACTACTATTACTCAATCCATCGACCGCTATCCAGCATGCATCTAGGGTATTAAGTTAATAAAAACAGAGTAGCGCCTTACGCAAGATGACACGATGTAGACAAACTAAACCCAATCAATATGAATAAACCCCATATTTTTATCCTTAATGGCAACGATACAAATATGTCTCATGTCCCTTTCTGTCACCGGGATTGAGCAACGCAGGATCGAACCCATCACAAAAGCACCTCTGCCGTTGCAAGATAAATCAATCTAGTTGGCAAACCAAATGGATAGATCAGAGAGAAATAAAAAGCTATAACAATCATGCATAAAAGTGTTCAAAGAAGACTCAAATAATATTCATGAATAATCTAATCATAAACCCACAATTCATCAGATCCCAACAAACACACCGCAAAAAAACATTACATCAAATATATCTCCAAGAACATCGAGGAGAACATTGTATTGAAGATCAATAGAGAGAAGAAGCCATCTAGCTACCTTATATGGACCCGTAGGTCTGTGGTAAACTACTCACACATCATCGGTAAGGAAGCTAGGTTGATGTAGAGGCCCTTCGTGATTGATTCCCGTTCCGGCAAAGTAGCGGAAAAGGTCTGCAAATGGGTTCTCCGAAGAATAGAAACTTGCGGTGGCGGAAAAAGTATTGTGGGTAGCTCTCTAATGTATTGGGAATATTTGGGAACTTATAGAGCTGGAATTAGGTCAAGAGGGCCACGAGGGGCCCACAAATCTAGGAGGCGTGCCTGGCAGGCTTGTCACTCCCTCGTGACGCTTTAGGTCTTCTCCCGAAGCTTCTAGGGCCCCTTCTAGTCCAGAAAAAATTGTCAAAGAAGTTTCGTAGCATCTGCTCTCCGTTTGGTGCTGATTTTCTGAAAATCCAAAAACAAGCAAAAAACAGCAATTGGCACTAGGCACTAGGCTAATAGGTTATTCCAAATAAATGATACATAACTGCATAATAAACATCCAAGATTGATAATATGATAGCATTTAACAATAAAAAATTATAGATACATTGGAGACGTATCAGCATGCCCCTAGGGGTGAGGTTTGTAGGAGTTAACCATTGCATGCCTTGACCCTCATGCAAAGGAAGACACTCAATAATAAATCATGCTCCAAATTCTTAGCATAACTAGAGACTATACGAGCATGCTTGAGGAATCACAAACCTCAACACCAATATTCTTACAAAACCACAATCATTCACTAGTACCTACCGCATATTACCATCTCAATATCGCAAAACTATTGCAAGGAATCAAACTTATCATATTCAGTGATTTACATGAAAGTTTTTATTATATCCCTCTTGAATATCTATCATATCAGGACCAATTTAATAACATGTGCATATTGCCATTACTATTTATTAGACTCTCAAAAAGATATAAGTGAAACATGAGAGTGCAACTATTTCTTTAAAATATAACCACCTCTGTGCTCTAAAAGATATAAGTGAAGCACTAGAGCAACTGCTTAGCTCAAAAGATATAAGTGAAGCACATAGAGTATTCTAACAAATCATGAATAAATGTGTGTCTTATCAAAAGGTGTGTGCAGCAAACAATGATGTGGCAAACTAAAAAGCAAACAAATCAAAGGCTACTATAATACAAGACGCTCCAAGCAAAACTCATATCATGTGATGAATAAAAATATAGCTCCAAGTAATATACCGATGGATTGTAGACAAAGAGGGGATGCCATCCGGGGCGTCCCCAAGCTTAGATGCTTGGCTGAATATTAACTTGGGGTGCCTTGGGCATCCCGAAGCTTAGGGTCTTGTCACTCCATATTCCTTCATCCATCGTGATCTCACCCAAAACTTGAAAACTTCAGCACATAAAACTCAACAGAAACCTCGTGAGATCCGTTAGTATAACAAGCAAATCATAAACTTTAGGTACTGTTATGAAGCCATTCATATTTTATTATTGCATAATACCTACTACATTCTAACTTCTCCATGACTAATACCCCCCGATATAATCCATAGCATCATTAAAACAAGCAAACTATGCAATGAAATAGAATCTGTCAAACACAGAACAGACTGTAATGATCTAAACAAATGCAATACTTCTTTAACTCCAAAAATTCTGAAAAATTAGGATAACGTGGGAATTTTTAAATAATTCATGTTTAATTTTTTTTAGAATTTTACCAGATTCCAGTAAATTTTAAAAATTCTTGCACTGGGCGCAAAAGTGTCTGTTTTTTCACAGAATCAAGTCAACTATCAACCAAATCATCCCAAAGGATTTACTTGGCACAAAAACTAACTAAAACATAAAAACACAATCATAACAGTAGCATAATTGTGTGGACACTCAAAAATAGAAAATAAAACAAGAAAAATAAGTGATTCATATGGTGGCCCTCATAGTTGATTCATATGGTGGATTAATTATCTTTCTAGGGAAGTGTTCCATTCCTTTCTTTAATGGAAATTGGAACCGTTTGTTTCCTTCTTTCATATCAATAATAGCACATATGGTTCGTAGGAAAGACCTACCAAGTATTATAGGAAAAGCCGGATTACATTCAATATAAAGCACAATGAAATCCACGGGCACATAATTTCCATTAGCAAGAATAAGCACATCATTTATTCTACCCAATTGTTTCTTAATAGTTGAATTCACTAAGTGCAAATTAAGGGAACATTTATCCATATCAACAAGGCCTAGCAGATCACATAAGGATTTTGGTATAGTAAAAATGCTAGCACCTAAATCACATAGAGCATTACATTCATAAACTTTAATCTTTACTTTCATAGTAGGTTCCCATTCATCATGCAATTTCCTAGGTATTGAAACCTCCAACTCTAGCTTTTCTTCACGAGCTTTCATCATAGCTTCTACAATATGTTTAGTGAAATCTATTTTGTTCATAAGCATTGGGTGAATTTATCATGGATTGACAAAAGGAAATACACTCTATTAAAGAATAACTATCACAATTAAAGTCCCTATAATCCAAAGTAGTGGGCACGTCATTAGTTACAGTCTTGACCTCTCCAAACCCACTTTTATTATTTTTATCACTAAGATCATCACCCTCTGAACAATCGGGACGCCTTCTAGATATATTTGAATCATCTCCAGTCCCTTTTTCATCAAGTTTTATATTAGTAAATAAAGATTCAATAGGTGAGACGCAAATCATTTTAATATCTTCATCATGATTACGGTAAAAATCGGGCGGAATGGCCTTTTCTAGGAATTCTCGCTTAGCTCTCAACCTAGCGGTTCTCTCTTTACTTTCATTAATGGGGACATAGATAGCTTCAATGGACTCATTAATATCATGCTTAGGTGGCAAAAATTTGGATTTATGAGTTTCCACATCATGAGCAATTCTATCCATGTTCCTAGCCATATTATCAACTTTGTCTAGTTTTTCTTCTACCATCGCATTTTTTTTGAGAATTAATGAATTATTTAATATTGCTTTCAAGATCAGTAGGTATCCTACTATTATTATTATTTCCATAGGAGTTTCCCATAAGTATTAAAGGAATTTCCGGGATACAGTCTAGGATTAAAATTACCTCTATAAGAAGTGTTATTGAAATTATTTCTAGAGACAAAATTCACATCAACCGCATCATTATTTTTCTCAATCAAAGTAGATAATGGCACATCATTAGGATTAACATGAGCATTTATTATCAACCAATTTCATAAGAGCATCCATTTTATCACTCAAGGTAGTAATTTCTTTGACAGAATTTACCTTCTTAACATTGGAGCTCTTTTTGTATGCCATTCAGAGTAATTTTCCATTATATTGTCAAGGAGTTTTGTAGCTTTTCCCAATGTGATTTCCATAAAAGTAGCACCTACAACAGAGTCTAGAAGATTTCTAGAAACAAAGTTTAGACCCGCATAGAAATTTTGTATAGTCATCCATAAACTTAAACCATGAGTGGGACAATTTCTTATCATTAGTTTCATACTTTCCCAAGATTGTGTAACATGCTCAAGTTGCTTAAAATTAGTAATTTGATTTCTAAGAGAAATAGTTTTAGCGGGACGAAAATACTTGGCAATAAAAGCATCCTTACACTTATCCCAAGAATCAATACTATTTCGAGGCAAGGATGAAAACCAAGTTTTAGCATAATCTCGTAGTGAGAATTGAAATAATTTCAATTTAAAAATATCATTATCCACATCATTTTTATTTTGCGTATCACATAATTCAATGAAAGTGTTACGATGGGATACAACATCTTCATTAGGACTACAAGAAAATTGTTCTTTCATAACAAGATTTAGCAAAGCAGCATTAATATCACATGTCTCCGCACTAGTGGCAGGAAGAGAAATTGCAGTACTAATAAAAGCATTATTATTAGTATCTCAGAAATCAAACAACTTAGTGTGTTCTTGAGACATAGCGACAAAGCAAACAAATGAGTAAACAAAAATATATTTGTGGGGGAGATGAAACGAGAGGCAACGGCAAATAAAAAGTAGAGCAAGTAGATGATAGTTTGTGCGTAGGTACTTGATAGGTACACCGACTCCAGCATGCATCTACTACTATTACTCCACCCATCGACCGCTATCCAGCATGCGTCTAGGGTATTAAGTTAATAAAAACAAAGTACCACCTTAAGCAAGATGACATGCCATAGACAAAGTAAACCCCATCATTTTACCCTAATGGCAACAATACAAATATGTGTCTTGTCCCTTTCTGTCACTAGGATAGAGCACCGCAAGATTGAACCCATTACAAAGCACCTCTTCCACTAAAGATAAATCGATCTAATTGGCCAAACCAAATGGATAGATCAGAGAGAAATAGAAACCTATAACAATCATGCATAATAAAGTTCAGAAAAGACTCAATTACTTCTCATGAATGTTCAGATCATAAACCCACAATTCATTGGATCCCAACAAACACACCGCTAAAGAAGATTACATTGAACAGAACTCGACGAACATCGAGGAGAACATTGTATTAAAGATCAAAGAGAGATAAGAAGCCATCTAGCTACTAGCTATGGACCTGTAGGTCTGTGGTGAACTACTCACGCATAATCGGAAGGCAACAAGGATAATGTAGAAGCCGCACGTTATCAATTCCCCTTCTGGCAGATTACTGAAAAAGGCCTCTAGATGGGATCATGAAAGAACAGAAGCTTGCGGCAACGGAAAATGTGTTCCGGGTGGCCTTCTGGTATAGTGGGAATATTTGAGAATTTATAGAGGCGGAATTAGGTAAAGAGGTGCCACGAGGGGCCCACAAGCTCAGGAGGCGCCCCCGGGGCGTGCCTAGTGAGCTTTTCGCTCCCTCGTGACACTTCTGGTCCTCTCCCAAATCTTCGTGGGTCCCTTCTGGTCCAGAATAAGTCACCGTAAAGTTTCATCGTGTTTGGACTTCGTTTGATATTGATTTTTTGAAAAGCCAAAAACAAGCAAAAAACAGCAACTAGCACTGGGCACTAGGTTAATAGGTTAGTTCTAAAACAATGATACAAAATATCATATAAATGAATATAAAACATGATTGGTGCTATAATAGCATGGAACTATCAAAAATTATAGATACGTTGGAGACGTATCAATCTGTAGCTGGCTATGCATAGTCTTTTAGCTGCATATGCATAGGTTTGTTGATCATCGGCCGGATATGCATAGTTTTGTTGATAATGTTTCATTGTAGCCTTCTCGTGCATGTACGGTGTTCAAGAAGTTAGGGAAGCAAAACTTCACCATCATGCATTGTTGGTTGAACTTGAAAGGAAAACTGAAGTGGAACCTCTTCATAGCCAAGACCACCGCCCAATCCACCGTGGAAGAAACCGGTGACCCAACTGACCCAACAAAAGAACCACCCAAGAAGGTTAGAAGAGGTGAGGGAGTCATGGACTAAGGCGTCCTCGGGGCATCGGCCCATTAGATATGGGCCGGACTGGTAAAGCCACATAGCAACGGGAGATCTATGAAGCCGTGGTGTGTCCTCCAAGTCAATGATAGACATGATCTCTTTTTCCCTCATTGTAATCTATCTCTGGTAACCCTAAACCTACCGGTGTCTATATAAACCGAGGGTTGTAGTCTTTAGGAGAGAGATATACATCACCCCATCACCTAAGGGTTTAGCTCATGCTGATCTCGAGGTAGATCTACTCATTAAACCATACTTTACATCCCATATAATCAAGTAGGATGTAGGCTATTACCTCTTTGAGAGGGCCTGAACCTGGGTAAACACCGTGTTCATCGTCCCCTATTCCCCATCCATTCTAGATCCACAGTTCGAGACCCCTACCCCAAGGCCTGCAGGTTCTGACACCGACATTGGCGTTTCAGTTGAGAGTTCCACTGTGGGGTCGCCCAAAGGATCGATGGCTCGCCTAATCGTAGGAAAAGGAATCGAATCTGGGGACTTGTTTGTCCCCGATCAACTCTTCACGTTTGGTAGCATCGTGTTGCACGCCGACCCGACTGGTCGTTTGAATCAGCTCAACAACTTTGCTCTTGAACACCGAATTCGATTTGGTAATCTGGAATACGTTGCAGACACGCGGGGCGATCTGGTCTTCACCGGATTCACTACCCCCTTTCGCACTCTCGCAGGCCTCGTCGTGCCCGCTCTGGAGTCCCCCTCTGATCCAATCCACAGATCGGCCCCCACCCTCCGAACAACTTCATGCCAGGAGGGCTCCGCTTTAAGCGGGGGCCAGACACCACCTTTGGCCATATCCGTCGTGTCTGTGGAAGGCCTATCCTCGGCCTCCGAGGCATAATCAGGAAGCGGAGGCCAAGATTCAATCTCGGCCAAACCTTTCCGTCACAAAACTCCTCTGGCCTTAAGCCCTTATGACGAGCGGGCAACCGACGGCCAGGGGTCGCCCCGGCCCGAAGCAGCTTGAACTCGAATCCTGGCATGGAAACCATATGCAGAAACCAAGGCCCGTCCTTAGTCCCCGGTGACAATCCGGACCCCCTCAAGGATCCGGCACCGTACCCTGAGTTCAGCTCGGCTCGTGGAAACCAAGGACCGGTAGGGCATGGATTGCCCCCACCATGTTACAACGGAATTTGGCCTAGAGCCCTCAAATTCGGCGACCCTTGCTATGTTGAACGAGGCACTAGACCGAATCCAGAAAATGACCATCCAGGAGGGCTTACCCTCCGCCCAAAACCATCAGCCCTTCGAGGCGTACCATGGGGAATTTTACGTCCCACCCACCACCCATTTGGTAGCCACTGTCGATGATTTAACCGATATGCTAGATTATAATTCAGAAAACACTGAATACATGGACGAAGATAGCGGAGCCACGGCTAATACCGATGTTGCACCCCCCCATCACCGGCCGCTGGTCGGCCACGTCCACCTACGATATTTACATGGTGGGCACCCCCAAGGACGGCGATGGCACTCCCAATCAGGACCGAGATAAGCCCGGAGATGTGCCGCCCAAACGCCAGAGACAGCGTTGTCGATCTAAGCCACGTCGAAGTCATGCGAGCAATGTGGACTCTACGGAGAACGACACCACGAATAATACGAATGACCTCGCCGGAGCCATAGCTAACGAACATCATCAGGATGACCCAGCGGGGCAGGAGGACTAGTTCAACCCAGAAAACCCCAAGGACTCCGAAAACAGCAACTAGCTCCCATCCTCTGAAGAGGAGCCAGTCTCGGAGATGACGATTTCATCGTCCCCAAAGACCCACTAGAGCAATAACGGTTCAAGCAGAGGCTTCTAGCCACTGCCCGCAGCCTGAAGAAACAAAAGCGAAAATCATGGCCGAAGAGGATACCCTCAATGATCGATGGACCAAAGTCCTAGCCGCCGAAGAAGGGTACGACCACGGAGAGCTGATCAAAAGCTATCCCAAGCAAAGATTGCTGCTGCATTTTGATGACGTGGTCGTAGAGCCAACACATTTAACATATACATGGGCCGAACAGCCAGACCGCCCCCTAGAGGGTGGGATAGAGAAGCTAACGAGGCTGAAAACCCCGCCGCCCCACCTTCCCATCACGACAAGGATCAAGTGCAAACGGCTTACAAATACAACCTCCTCCATGACCTAGACGCTCGAGGAGGCCGTACTAGGTCCATCTACGGACCCAGAGAAGACCCGCCCACTCACCGGGAAGGATATTACAATTGGCTGAACTGAAAAGATAGAGTCCGGGAGCAGCAGTGGACTCGGATGTCCGAAGACCTCCGACCCGATGTAGCCCGAGTTTGGGGCACCGCACACCCCCTGTGCTTCACAGAGAGGGTAATGCAACACCAATCCCCGAAAGGCCTCAAGCCTGTGAACATAGAACCATACGACGGAACCACAGACCCGGCCGTATGGATAGAGGATTTCCTCCTCCACATTCACATGGCGCGGGGAGATGACGTCCACGCCATCAAATATCTGCTACTCAAGCTTAAAGGACCAACTCGACACTGGTTGAACAGCCTTCCCGAAGACTCTATAGGCTGTTGGGGAAGAGCTTGAGGACGCTTTTCGAACGAACTTTTAGGGCGCTTATGTCCGGCCTCCGGATGCGGATGACCTGAACCGCATCACACAACAACCCGGAGAGTCTGCCCTGCAATTTTGGAACCGATTCCTAACCAAGAAGAACCAGATTGTCGACTACCCGGATGCCGAAGGCTTAGCCGCTTTCAAGCATAGTTTCAAGGATGAATGGCTCGTATGACAGCTCACCCAAGATAAACCAAGAACTATGGCAGCCCTTACTTCTCTCATGACCCGCTTTTGTGTGGGCGAAGACAGTTGGCTCGCCCATAAAAACACCAATCCCGACACGCCCGGTACCTCCGAGGTTCGGGACGCTAATGGAAAGCCGCGACGTAGCAAGAATAAACGTCGCCACAATGATGGCGAAGGCGAGGATACGGCAGTAAACGCCGGGTTCAGAAACCCGAAGTCTGGAACCCGAAAGAAAGCCCCTAAAGGCAACAACGATGGCCCAACCAGACTAGACACAATTCTGGACAGGACTTGCCAGATCCACGGCACACAAGAGAAGCCCGCCAACCACTCCAACCGTAACTGTTGGGTGATAAAGCAGGTCGGCAAGCTCACAGCCGAAGACTCGGGCAGATGCCCATGAAGCGAGGACGATGAAGAGCCCCGCGGGCCAAAGAGTGGAGGCTGGAAACCTTTCCCTTCCGAGGTCAAGACGGTGAACATGATCTACGCAATGCACATACCAAATAAGGAGAGAAAGCGAGCGCTGGGAGACGTATATTCCATCGAGCCCGTAGCGCCGAAGTTCAACCATGGTCAGCCTGTCCGATCACTTTCAATTGTAGGGATCACCTGACCAGCATATGCCACGGAGGATCCGCGGCCCTAGTACTCGACCCCATCATTGATGGATTCCACCTCACTAGAGTCCTAATGGACGTGGGCAGTAGCCTCAAGCTGATATGCGAAGACACGGTGAGGAAGATGGGGATCGACCCGTCAAGGCTCAAACCCAGTAACACCACCTTCAAGGGGGTCATTCTAGGAGTGGAGGCCCGCTGCACAGGCACTGTGACGCTTGAAGTAGTGTTTGGCTCTCCGAACAATTTCCGAAGCGAGGACTTGATCTTCGACATTGCACCCTTTCGCAGCGGCTATCACGCCCTCCTCTGCAGAACAGCATTCGCTAAATTCAATGTCGTCCCGCATTACGTGTACCCGAAGTTGAAGATGCCTGGTCCTTCGGGCGTCATAACTATCAACGGCAACAGAGAACGCTCACTTTGAACCGAAGAATACACTGCGGCCCTAGCGGCCAAAGACCAAACCGGCCCATACAGGTCCTCATGTCGACCCGCCGTAAAGGCCGGAGACGAACGTAAACGGGTTCGAACCCCTTCCCCGTCATGGGAACCCGCATACGTTGGTCGCAAATAAGGATCCGCGCGCCACGGCACACCCACATTCTTCGCGCTCCATGTGCCATGTCAGCACAGTTTCAAACTCAAAATACCATGGGCAGTCATGAGGCATATATCAATAAATCTGAATCATGTGTTCAGCTAACCCGAACTTCGAAAGTACCTTGTCTTTGGACGACCCAGGGGGCAGTTCCAGAACCCCCCCCTCAAGAACAAAGCTTCATTGACAGGATCCTCGCCCCTCAAAGTTTCATCGAAGGTCCCAACCCCCACCACTCAGAAGCAAAGGCACAGACAAGCAGCAGGGAAAAGTGGAGGCTTTGACTCTGTAAAATTTATTTTTCCTTTTTACAGATAATGCCTTGGCAGTTCAAATTGTACGGTTAGACATCTTGAGCCTACGAGAAATAAAAAAACCTTTACGGTGTTCAGATATCCGCATCTTGGGATTGTCTATTTCCTTTCTGATTCTCCCATCACTCTTCGAACAGCCGTCATGAAAACATGACCGATTAACTAACCTAGAGCTCGATTTCCCTATCAGCTCGGCACCCCGAGTCCGACGCTACTTTCCGCTGAGTGTTCGGTGTCTCGGATATTGCACTATATGCATCAAGTTCCGAACTATGTCTTAGGTCAATAGTTGGGTTGCCCGGCTCCTGTGCTTGCCCCTTATGTTCCGCCGTTCGGTTAAGAGGGCAAAGGGAGAACCCCTGCGATTGTATTTCTGGCTCGCCCGGTCAAGTACCTCAGGAGGAGAAAGCTGAAAACTGACCGACATAGAACGCGCGAACTGATCAGCGATCCGATGACGAGGTTTGACTCTAAAAATCGTTGGCAATTTTGTCATGTCACACGAAGGGTTTGTCTTAACACAAACCACGTGATCGTAAAGGGCAGGCATTGGCCCCCAAGTACATTCTAAAACACAAGGGGCTAGTCCTTAGCACCGACCATCAAGCTCCTAAGGCTAAGTGAAAGCAGTAAAACCGAATAGTCCGATTGCCTAGTTTTGCTCACGCGATACCGCCTCCGGGTACCAAGAAGTTGGCTAAGGGTAATAGTACAGAGACAAAACACCCCTCGTGGCATTCACCCGGGGCCTGAAGCCGGCGACTGGTACCTTTCAGAATAAACATACAGCCGCGTAGGAGTCAAAATTAAAATCATGACAATATAAAATACGTCAACTGGATGCATCATAAAGCATAAGGTCCAATTCATAAAAACTTAACATAGTTACTCAAGCATTACATCTTTTGAACACTGGCCCTCTATTGCCCATGCGCCATTCATCACTTGTGCAAAGTATTGCTCAGGGCGGCGATGCTCTTTTCCCTTGGGCGGAGGACCAGTGTCCATGTCCATTGGATTAATCTTCGGCCAATGCACCATGGTCTTCGCAAACGCAAGCCTTGCCCCCTCAACACATGTTGAGCACTTCATGACATCAATTCGGAGCGGCGCCTCCCGCAGCTTCTGCACAAGGACGAAGTAAGTGTCCGGAATGGGCTCGACAGGCCATAGATTGACATAGAGGTCCTTCACGACCAGCTCGGACATCCGATGAATCTCCATCAGCTGCTTCATTTGGTTGCTGAGGAGGGTAGGACGCTCGAAATCCAGAAACTGTGACCAGAAGAGCCGCTGCGTGGAGTCCTCCTCGTGAGTAGCATAATGCTTCGCTGCAGCCGTCGCACTCTTCGGAAGTTCGACGAAGACGCCTTCGGAGTGCCAGACTCGCGTCAGCAAGGCAAACCTGTTGCCTCCAAACACACTCTGCAGTAAGTATTTCTTACCAGTTGCAATCTGCCCCACTTGGTGGAGCTCCTCCCGGACACCTCGCACTTAGATCCTCACCTCCTATAGTTCTTTCTCCATCTTGGATAGCGTGGATGACTGCTTACCATTTTCCCTTTCAAGTGCCTCCAGCTTCTTGGCAGCATCCCTGAGCTTCACCTGCACTTCGACCACTCGAGCCTCGTGGTTTTGGCTGGAAAGCTTGGCTTCTTCTAACTCAGCCACAGCCTTTTCGGCGACTGATCTCTTGCTACCTCAGCAGCAGGAGCTGAAATAGCTGCACATTGAATGATCAGCACACAGTCCGGTGTATATGTACCTAGCAACAAGTGATCACGTACACTAATGAAAAGCTTACCTTGCGCCTCATCAAGCCGTTTGTTGACAAGGTCAAGCTCTTTATCGGAATGCTTGAGCTTCTGGTCCATCTCCTCTAGCGCCGCAGCATTAGCATTTGCGTCCAGAGAGGATGCATGTGACATTAAAAAATTCACACCACTTCAAATAAAGGGCCTATAGAACCGGACAAGTTTTCTTTGCAAACCTTGCAGAGTCTCGGGGTCTACTACCGATATGGCATACTAAGGACTAAATCCAATTTCTGAGAAAAGAGTATTACTTGACTTACCTCAAAGCCCGTCAGAAGGCCTTGGATGGCATCATTCAGCCCGGATTGGATGGATCGAACACCTTTCATGACCGCACTCATAACAGTGCGGTGCCCATCAACGATGACGGAGTTGTTCACCAACTCCTCCAGCATGTCCGGCCAGCCAGCCATCACCATTTGGAGGTGTTCGGCGCCAGCGTTGGCTCCCCAATCCCTTCTACACTGGAAGGAGGAACCTGTATCGTCGAGGGTCATGGGGGCTCGGGAGCGACTGACTGATGGGGTCCGGAAGGACCGGACTCCCTTCCCGCATCGGTGAGGAGGGACGCGCCCTCCTGGTCTACGGTGACCGAGGTGTTAGCCTCGGCTATTACGGTGTCAACCTCCCACTTGGTGTTTAGAGGAGTAGGAGTCCTTCGGGGCCGCACCTCCCCGGCCTCTTCAGGGATCAGGGGAGGCGTGGAGCGTGACATAGACCCACTGTCTGCCAGTTCGGCGGGTGGAGACGTCCCCTCCGAGGTCTGCTCGGTGGGGTGGTCGCACGGGGGACTGCAATTCTGGAGCGTTAGCCTCCGACCGGAATGAATTACTGAAAACAGAGTAGCTAAAAATACCAACTCCATACCTGCCGACCGGGGGCTTGACACTGGGTCCCTTCTTCAGGATCTCCTTGGACGCTTCGGACTCCTCGTCCGAGCTATCGGGCAGGACCAGTTTGGGCTGGCACCGCCTCTTCAGGGCCTATGGGGGTTGAACCTCTTCGACGTCCTCGGCCGCCACCCTCTTCTTGGAGTGCGAGGAGGCGCTCCCCTCCTCGTCCTCATCCTCATCCCCATCCTGTACTGATGAGGCCGCAGCGTCCCCGAACCAGTTGCCCAGACGAGCCCTACGACGGAGGCCCTCCCTGGCCTCTGGTACCTCTTTCTTCTTGCCCTTCTTGTCAGGTGCCTTATAAGGCACCACAACTAACAGCTGCTCTAGCTGCTATGATTGGGACTCTTCGGGCAGCAGCGCCGGGCCATTGATCTTCTCGGCCTTGGTGATCCAGCCTTGCAAAATACGCATAGAGGTTCAGACCGAATCGTACGCGGTGTGAATATCCTAACACACATTGAAGATGGATGCAACTCACCTCCTTTTGGGGGTTCGCAATGTCAAGGCCGATGTCCTTCTCCTCGACCGGCCACTTCTCCTGAGGCTTGAATAGCTGGCCCCATATTTTATTATGGGTTTGTGCCGAAGTGGTGTTGCACGGTGGCCGGATCCTCGGGCTCGTTCTCCCACATTGGCTTGGCCCTCTCCTGGCAGGGGAGGAGCCGGCGGTTGAGCATGACCTGGACAACATCAACTAGCTTCACGCCGGTTTCTATTACGCTAACGACGCGCTTCTGCAGTGCCTTCACATGGGAAACGCACCTGCAGTCCGGACTCATGGTGGCCCATGAGGCCAGCCTGGTAGGGGGTCTGGATCTGAATGTGGGAGCCGCCGTCCAGCCGACTCCCCTTAGCTCGGTGATATAGAACCACTCCTTTTGCCACATTTTGACAGTGTCAACAAAGTGGTCTGCCGGCCACTGGACCCATGTCAGTTTGCTGATAATGGCCCCGCCACAGTCAGCATGTTCGCCGCCAACAACCTTGGGCTTGACGTTGAACACCTTTATCCATAGGCCGAAGTGTGGCTGGACTCGGAGGAAGGCCTCGCAGAAGATGATGAAGGACAAGATGTGGAGAAGGGAGTTGGGAGCTAGATCGTGAAAATCTAGCCCGTACAAGAACATCAACCCCCTCACAAAGGGGTGCAGGGGAAATCTAAGCCTCCTAAGGAAATGAGGGAGGTATACAACCCTTTCACCCGGCCTGGGCGTAGGGATGATCTGGCCCTCTTCAGGGGCCCGATGGGCAATATCGGCCGACAAGTAGCCGGCCTGCCTCAGCTTCAAGACGTCACCATCGGTGACGAGGGAGGCCTCCCACTTCCCATTGGCACCGGATCTGGCCATGGCTGAAGGAGACGGAGTGGGATTTGCTGAGGCAGCAGAGAAAAGGGGCGCTGGAGCTCTGAGGATCTGCGTGAGCGGAAGGTGGAAGAAGGCGTGGGATGCTAACTATTGTAGCCCCCCCTTTATAGGCTGTTGACAAGCCATGGGTTCCTTTTTCCACGCCATTGGCTTCTCCACTTCCCGATACGCTTGTGACATTATGTGCAGGGAGGGGAATCGAAATCATTGATCATATCCGCCGAAAGGCGGCGCACGGTCTCCACCTTGATGAGACGTGCCAGACGTGGCATCATCCTCGAGCCGCGCTTCGAGAAACACTAACCGCTCGGCGTTAGGGCCGGACGTGACTCTTCGTTGAAAGAGGAAAATTTGTCAGGCGAAGGCACTGTTTACACTTGAATGATTTTTTTTTTGCCTTCGCTGCTAAGGAAAACTGCTGTTTCAGATTCCGGACATCACTTGGCTCCGAACACGAACGAAGTGAATCAGAGAACTCGCCTCGCAAGCCAAATACTATTAGGAGAGCAGATGCCGGACACAAGCTTTGGCATTGGAGGCAAGTTCGGGGGCTACTGAGGGAGTCATGAACTAAGGGGTCCTCGGTGCGTCGGCCCATTAGATATGGGCTGGACTGGAAAAGCCGCATAGCAACAGGAGATCTATGAGGCCGTGGTGTGTCCTCCAAGTAAAGGATACACAAGATCTCTTTTTCCCTTATTGTAATCTATCTACGGTAACCCTAACCCTATCGGTGTCTATATAAACAGAGGGTTGTAGTCTTTAGGAGAGATATATTCGTCACCACATCACCTGAGGGTTTAGCTCATGCTAATCTCGAGGTAGATCTACTCTGTAAACCATACTATACATCCGATATAATCAAGCAAGACATAGGGTATTACCTCTTCCAGAGGGCCCGAACCTGGGTAAACACCGTGTTCATCGTCCCCTATTCCCCATCGATTCTAGATCCACAGTTCGGGATCTAGAATACACAGTCCTGGGTAAACCCCGAGGTAAACCCTCTCGTCCCCTTTTCCAGAGGGCCCGAACCTGGGTAAACACCGTGTTCATCGTCCCCTGTTCCCCATCGTCCCCGAGGTCTGCCGGTTTTAACACCAACGAGATGGTTTCAGGTAAAGAAGTGGGAGGAGGAGAGGGCGAAGCGAGGAAGGTGCGGCGGTCAAGAATACGGAGAGGTTCAAGGACATCTTCTCCAAGAAGGAGGAGGCATACGTCAAGCAATCGGACAGCAAGGATGAAAAAAAGACGAAGATCTTTAAATTGTTGATGGAGGCGACCGAGAAGAAGCTAGCCCTCGAAGCCAAGAGGGCTTTGATCGAAGGTAAGAAGGACACGCTCGAGGAGAAGAAGGCGATGCTCTAAGAAAAGAATGTGAAGATCGTAGCCGATGCGGAGGACGCAAAGAATGTTGTCCTTGAAGGTGGAGTCTTTGTATGCCGACGCAAGAATGATCGTGCAAGCCGTCCACTACAAGATGTTGAAGCAGAGAAAGATGAGTTGAAGGCGAAGGAGAAGGAGGCGGCGGCGAAGAAGGAGGCTGCACGCGACAGCAGCAACACCTTGAGCGTGCAGGAGGCTTGGATTGCCGGCCCGACAGGGCAAGAAATCTCAATTTTTTGCATGGACTGCCAGACTGATATTCTTTTATAATCGGGCATGTAAAAACATCAGCATATTTTCCTTTTCCTGGTTGTGATCAGCAAGTGATTCGGCGCACTATGGGTCAAACTTTTATATGAATTTGAAATTGCCCTTTATTGTGGAACAGTTACATGATAACATTGGATGGTGGGCTCCTGCATCCGTGTGCGCGGATTGGTCCCCTCGTGTCCGCGGAGGGATACGGGAGCAAATTTGTGGGTCAGGCCCTAGCCAAATTTTTAGTTAGGAATATCCCTCCATGATGATACCACACTAAGCTTTTTATCTTGAGAAAATCTTTGAATCACCATAAGCTATTCATTTCTAAGTCCAACTTGAGATGAGCTTCGTCATCATCCGCTTTGTGATTTATGTTGAAGTGTTTGTTTTGTTGGCAAGTAAGTAGATTCTTTTGGGCATCTCCAACGCGAACCCGCAAACCGCCAGCATTCGTTCGGACCGCGGAAGCCATCCAACGCGGGCATCTGTCGGTCCGCGACGTGGTCCGGACGCGATTTCTCCCGCAATCGGAGATAAAAGTGGAGGAGGTTTGCGGGAGTTCGGACCGATCTAAAGCCTGCTTCTGACTGTCCTGGCCCACCAAAAACCCCTCGCCTATCCCGCATGCGCATCCCGCCCGGCGCCAGTTGCCAGCATTCACGCTGATGTAGAGCGCGCCGCTACGCATTGAAGCCGGCTCAGGGCGGACGCGACCTCTCATTGCCTCTACTCCATTGAAGCGACTCGCAGGCAGAGGGCGCCGCCCGCAGCACGCCCGACTGAACACGTCTCCTCGCCGCTTTCATACGCCTCCATTAAACTCGCGTGGAAGCCGAGAAACCTACTTCGGCCACACGTCCGCTCATGAGCGGTCCGGCATTAAACGCAACGCCGGCCAAGCTCCTCCCGTCCGCCCTCTATTTAAACGAGGCCAGATGTCGGGCAAGAATCGCACCCCTCCACCTCTCCCCTATCTCCTCCATCATTTTCTCCACTCTTCTGATGGCTTTCAAAGAGCAGTTATCCAGCATACAAGACAGTTGGGTGGCCAGCCGAGCCCGCCAGATACGAGCGAGGCAGCTCGCTGCTGCCTGACCCGACGGAGTAAGTTGTCGCCCAAGCCACCGTGTGGTTCAGCAACTCGCCGCTCCAGGCCAACTCGATGAGGAGTGGCGAGTTGCTCCACACTGGCACGGGCATCCCTGCATCTGGTGCCTGTGACCGCGCCATCCGCCGGAGAAAGAAGCCGGCTGCGCGGATGTAGATGAGGTGGAGGCTAGCACGTCCGTGCCTGTGGCCATCATCAAGGAGAAGTAGAACACGGGAGGCCGCCGACGCTTGGGTCCCAGGAAGGGCATTGCCAGTTACCTGACCAGTTCTCCTTTATCTTAGACTATCCTGGGCACCCGCCTGAGCTCCACGGAAGCACCCTTCCCCTACAGCTGAAGCACCCTCTTTGCCGCTCCGATGAGCGGTGCAGCCAGACATAGGGAAGATACGGGGGAAGAACATGCCTCCGGGGCTCCCAGCAGTCCGGTTATTCCGGGTTGCCGGACATGGGGAAGACAAGTCGCGGCCGGCCACAGACTAGTGTAGTGTATCAGTGTCGTGGGAGTGGAGCTCCGCGCGAACATATGTGCGCATAATTTTAGCTTTTTAGTTGAAAATATGTCCAAAATATAACCGTTTTCGTCTGGTTTGTACGAAATCCGTTATATTTATATGAAATCCACCTTGTTTCACGAATTTCATCCGGCTTGTTGAAAAAAAGTTTGAAATGTATGTGGCTACGGTTAAATGGCGTCATCCCGCATCCACCCCAAAAAAAGTTGTTTCTTTACTGGTTTTGGTAGCAATTAATTAAGGAGTTCGATGGTGTCACTGGTGGACCGAGTACCAGAACCGCAAGGTTCGTACAAGAACAGGTTCTCATAGTACTCTCGAACAAACATAGCTGTTTTCATTTCCAATGCTGATCATTTCCAAACCTATGTAAGGTGTAAAACAACTTACGAGTGCTATATGTAGCCAGCTAGCTAGCATATGTAACCTTAAATCGATCATAAAAAGTGCTTGCCTAGCCAGCTAGCCTAGGTGGCTAGGTTTTGCTCCACTAGCTGTTCTATGATCTCACTATCAATGTTGTGAGATGTATGATTGCCGATGTGTGGAGTTTGTTATCTATCGAACTGGAACCCTGTTTTAGGGGCTCTCATTTTCAACTAAAATCGGAAGTGCGAACTCCTCAATTCAACAATTGGTAGCGCCAGAAAAACTAGCTATTGATCGCGTTGCATCGTTGACGTCTTTAGCTACGAACCATTGTGGAAACAGCTCAACAGTGACTGCATGAGCACCACGTAGCCTTATTAAATCGATCATGCAAAGTGGCTATGTTGCCTAAATGGCGATAAGGTTTGCTCCACTGCCAGCTAGCTCCGTGATCTCTCTATTGCTGTTGCGTAAGCTAGCTAGTACTATATCGTATAGACGTATACATAATATGTGTGGCAATTGCACCTGCTTGGTCCGTGGTCATCTGGAAACAGTTCTTGAATAGCTCACGTAAGACCCTCCACCACTTGAAAGAGAAAGGGGAACAGCGCCAGCACTATTTGTCCCGAATCTACGCGTCCTAAAGTTCTAGGTAGCGTCAAAGATGACGAACTACACTGTCTGGCGACCTTTGAAATAGGGCACCGTAGCAAGTTTAACTATTTTTTTCGAGGAAATACAATTTTTTTAGGGAATACAAATTGAGTGTTCCTAGCCCCTCTAATTTTTACGGGTTTATTGCTCCCGCCCCCGCTATCACGTATTTTGGGTTAGACTTTGACCGTCCATATGAGTGACCAACAAAATATAAAGCATGTAGGTCAAAAAGCAAATATTGGTGGATTTGTATGTGAAAGAGCTTTCACATAGTTTAATTTTTATGACATATAGTTTACTTTTTTTTAGTCGAATCTGTGGTAAAACAAATCTGCAGTCGTCACTGTGAAACAACAATCTCTCAAAAATAATACTCACTCTGGTCCATATTAATTTTCGCTGCTTTAGCAGTGACGTAGAAAGTTGTACTCAAGTAGCAAGAATTAACATGCATCGGAAAGAGTATTTGTTGAGCAAACACAACAGTCCAGCCTGAAAATATCAAGGACTTAGTCATTCATATTGCAAGGTTCCAAAACCAGATACACAGGACAATATGGTTAGTGTAAATCATTTTCATGTAAAACTGCTAATATCTTATAAATGTCGTTTTTGCCAAAAGGACGATAACCACCTGCCTTTAATTACGGTTGGTGGTTTTCTTTACTTTAATTTTTACTTTCTCCGTTCTTAAATATAAGTCCTTTTAGAGATTTCAATATGTACTACACACAGAGTAAAATGAGTGAATCTATACTTTAAAATATGTCTATTGACATCTGTATATTGTTTATATTGAAATTTTCGGAAAGAATCGTATTTAGGAACGGAGGGAGTTGTTATTTTGAGATAGTAAAACGCTGGTTCCCGGCCACCATGCACTGTGATCAGATCTATCGGCACCATCCGGTAATCTGATTTTTTCAAACTGATAGCCAAAACAAATTCTACGTGATAGTGGCCAATATCAGGGTAATTAAGAACGGTATGTGTGAACCGAGCCTATCTTAGATGATTAGGTTCCTAGCCCACCCGACTATAACTTTTAGACTTTATTTTAGGCTTTTCGGTGATGTTCCCGCTATAAACACATATGGTAATTTCGTTAATCTCAAGATTTTCGGTCTCCGTCTCTCAAAACTGTTGGCAGGGGTAATGTGTGTGTGCATCTTCAAAGATGTGAATATTCACGCATGGAGTTAAGTACCATATGCGTGCTATTGTCTTTGGAGGCAGGCGCTGCGGCTGTTATTCAATAATAATACGATATGATGACGTAGTCATCTCAGACAGCAGATACCTAGTAGATAACTAGACAACATAAACGCGTGCGACTATGCTGCCGAAAAAGTAACATAGGACAACCCGATTACAACGCCATGATACGACCTAAGACACCTAGCCTCCATGACAACGCCCTCGAGAAGGAAACGCGAGCACCACCGCTGCCGAGCCCGAGGTGGACAAGGGCTTTCACCCAGATACTCTCGCACGGAGAGGAGAACCACGATGTCGCAGATGTCCGCTGATGTCGTCCTCGCCGGCGCCAAAGCGCGGAGCTTTCGCTCGACAGCTCACCCGTGCCACCACAGGGCACCCAGAACAGTCACAGTGAGAACTGGCCTCCAGATCTGGATATGGACAACAGGAAGTGCGCCCGAACAACCCTCCGCTACACCCCTCGTCGCCAGGCGACCGAGAAACGTAGCCACTACTATCACCATGGAGCCTGCCAGAAAGCCACTATACGGACCACCATCCGAGACCGCCACCCCGGCATCCATGTCCCTAGTTACAGCCAGCCATCAACATCTCAACGCACAGGCCATGGTGGGAAGAGTAGAAGACACATCTTTTCGTCCCTAGCCCGGCATCAGTCATCGGGCCTTGGTGATCGCCTCCACAGCAGGAGGCGCCCACGCCTGCGTTCCCAGCCAGTCCCTATGGACCGGCGGGGGGTGGGGGGAGGGGGGACACGGCCTAGTGGCTGCCGACGGCCACCGCCGAGCAAGCCTGACACTAGTCCCCAGCCTTGGCCGAGACTAGCACAGACGCCACCACACCCATGGCCACCAGCCTCGCTCCGACCAACGGCAAGTAGCAACCCAAGCGCCAACTCGGACCGACGCCACAATCGAGCAGCAAGCCAGAAAGGCATGAATGTAACGGCAAATCACCAACACGGACTAGGTCGGCCCTTTGCCCCACCATCCCCCACCACACTCAAGATCCGTGCTGCCCGCCGGAACCAGCCCGCAATGAGCCTCAGCAACCGCAACAGCCCGTGATCGACCGACGCCAACCAAGGTAGCAACCCCGCCCCACCGCCACCCGGGAAGCCCCGAGCCGCACCACCGCGCCGGGCGCGCGCTGCGCCGCCGGATATGTACCGGCGACAAGCACCCACCACCCCCCGAGCCCCTGGCCCTGCGTCGTCCCCCAACCACTACTAGGGAAAACCCTATAGGTATACACATAACACCGGCGCGGGCCTAATACAGGTGCTGTACGTGGCCATTAGCGGTAGCTCTTGCTGATGAGGTCACCTATTATAGGTAGGGTAAGGACCCATCATTTGGGACCCACATGGGGCCCATCACCACAATAGATAGGTCCTGGACCATACCAGCATTCGGATGCATACATCAAGAAGTCCACTCGGACGGCTCGACGGCACTCGGACAACCACCCGCCACTCGGCTGACAAACCACCACTCGGACCAAGGAGGCAGGCGAGCGGCGTGGGAGCTGCAATGGTCGAGGAATCCTAAGTCATCCATTAAACATAGTCAAGGCTCCCATTACCTGTAACTGCCGTAGTAGAGGCTCATCAAACCTGTAACTGATGCATTCAGTGTCATTTAATACCCTGGCGACGTGTGAGACATGGGGCCGCGACGCACTCTATATAAGCCGCACCCCCTCCATAGCTGGGCACGATCAACCTTTGTAACCATACCCATCAAATCAAAACAATCCTGAGGGCATGAGACGTAGGGCTATTACCTCCGTCGAGAGGGGCCTGAACTCGTTAAACACCGAGTGTTACACATGTGCCGTAGCTAGGTTCTGCCCCTTATTCGTACCCCACTACTCATTGTCAGGATCGTAACCCCGAAAGTTGGCGCCTACCGTGGGGCTAGGCGTCTAGCAAAATTTCACGGCGTAGGTGGATTTCACCATCATCATGTTAGTCGGCGGCGAAATTCGTTTTGGGACGATCTCGTTCATCACTGACGACTCAGTGTGCCTTCACGAGGCCCCGTGATGACCCACAAGTATAGGGAATCAATGATAGTCCTTTCGATAAGTAAGAGTGTCGAACCCAACGAGGAGCAGAAGGAAATAACAAGCGGTTTACAACAAGGTATTTTCTACAGGCACTGAAATTATCCGTAACAGATAGTTTTGTGATAAGATAAGTCGTAACAAGTAACAAGTAAAAAGTGTAGCAAATGTGCAGCAAGGTGGCCCAATCCTTTTTTATAGCAAAGGATAAGCTTGGACGAACTCTTGTAAAGCAAAGCGCTCTCGAGGACACATGGGAATTAGCATCAAGTTAGTTTTCATCATTCTCATATGATTCATGTTCGTTAGTTTGATAATTTGATATGTGGGTGGACCGGTGCTTGGGTGTTGTCCTTACTTGGACAAGCCTCCCACTTATGATTAACCCCTCTTGCAAGCATCTGCAACTACGAAAGGAGGATTAAGATAAATCTAACCATAGCATGAAACATGTGGATCCAAATCAGCCCCTTACGAAGCAACACATAAACTAAGGTTTAAGCTTCTGTCACTCTAGCAACCCGTCATCTACTTATTACTTTCCAATGCATTCCCCTAGGCCCAAATCATGGTGAAGTGCCATGTAGTCAACGTTCACATAACACCACTAGATGATAGACCACATACATCTCATCAAAATATCAAACGAATACCAAATTCACATGACTACTTATAACAAGACTTCTCCCATGTCCTCGGGAACAAACATAAATACTCACAAAGCATGTTCATGTTCAAGATCACAGGGGTAATAAATATCATGAAGGATCTGAACATATGATCTTCCACCAAATAAACCAACTAGCATCAACTACGAAGAGTAATCAACACTATTAGCAAACCCACTGGTACCAATCTGAGGTTTTGGGACAAAGATTGAATACAAGAAATGAACTAGGGTTTGAGAGGAGATGGTGCTGTTGAAGATGTTGATGAAGATTGACCCTCCCTCGATGAGAGGATCATTGGTGATGAAGATGGCTTCGATTTCCCCCTCCCAGAGGGAAGTTTCCCCGGCAGAACAGCTCCGCCGGAGTAGATTGCTTCTGCCCAGGTTCCACCTCAAGACGGCGGCGCTTCGTCCCGAAAGCTTCCTTCTGATTTTTCCGAGGTCAAAACCTTTCATATAGCAGAAGATGGGCCCCAGACGCTAGCCAAGGGGCCCACAAGCCCTGGGGGCGCGCCCCCCAGGCTTGTGTACACCTGGTGGGTCCCCTTCAGTTTTTTATTCGCCCAATATTTTTTATATATTCCGAAATAATTCTTCGTAAAGTTTCAGGACATTTGGAGTTGTGCAGAATAGGTCTCTCAGATTTGCTCCTTTCCGGTATAGAATCCCAGCTGCCGGCATTCTCCCTCTTCGTGTAAATCTTGTAAAATAAGAGAGAAAAGGCATAAGTATTGTACCATAATGTTAAATAATAGCCCATGATGCAATAAATATCAACATAAAAGCATGATGCAAAATGGACGTATCAACTCCCCCAAGCTTAGACCTCGCTTGTCCTAAGGAGAAAGACAAAATCGATAAGCATGTCCAACATGAGGGCATCATGATCATCTTTAGAACAACATATTGGCATATAACTTCCTATGCTAAAGTGATAATTCATTCACAAGGTAAAGTATGAACCAAAAACTTCATTTAAAA
The DNA here is from genome assembly GCF_018294505.1 of Triticum aestivum. Taxonomy (NCBI): domain Eukaryota; kingdom Viridiplantae; phylum Streptophyta; class Magnoliopsida; order Poales; family Poaceae; genus Triticum; species Triticum aestivum. Next base: position 170,893,431 of record NC_057811.1, read on the forward strand.
CTAACAAACTATGATCTCAGTCATTGAAGCAATTGCAATTTATCATAATATCGGAAAGAGTCAATGTAAGAGCTTTTGTGTAGCAAGTCCACATACTCAACCATCTTTTATTCTTTCATAATTGCTAACGCTCACGCGATATTTATGAGATCAAAGCCTCAATCGGACATAGAGAAAGATGTGGCTTATAGGTTCGCCTCCCAACATTTTACCTCAAGGGTAATGTCAACAATAATAATTTATGATGACCTACATCCGAGTGGATATGTATGTCTGGATCTTTCCCCAACATTATAGTGCTTGCCAAAAAGAAAATGTGTAAAAAGAAAGGGTGAAGATCACCATCACTCTTGTGTAAAGGTAGGAGATAAAAATAAAAGATAGGCCCTTAGCAGAGGGAAGCAGAGGTTGTAATGCGCTTTTATGGTTGGATGCACGAAATCTTAATGCAAAAGAATGCCACTTTATATTGTCGCTTGTGATAAAGAACTTTATTATGTAGTCCGTCGCTTTTATTCCTTCCATATCACAAGTTCGTATAAAGTTTATTTTCCTCACACTAAAGGTCATACATATTTAGAGAGCAATTTTTATTGCTTGCACCGATGACAACTTACTTAAAGGAACTTACTCAATCCATCGGTAGATATAGTGCACTCTCATGCAAAACTGGGTTAAAGGATTTTGGGATGCACAAGTAGTATCTCTACTTGGTGCAAAAGATTTGGATAGCATAGGATAAGAAGCAAGCTTAACATGTTGGAGGATCCATGACAATATAACTTCTATTCAGATATAAGAAAACATAACCCATTATGTTGTCTTCCTTCTCCAACATCAACTTATTAGCATATAATATTTTAAGGAGTGCTCACAATCATAAAAGATGTCCAAGATAGTATATTTATATGTGAAACCTCTCTTTATTTATTACTCCCTATTAATTGCAACAATGACCAACACTATGTTTGTCAACTCTCAACAAGTTCTATGTGACATACTTCTTATATGTGAAGCCATCACCTTCCATTAGATTATTATACAATGTTTTTATTTATTTTTATTCTTTTTCTTTTCTTTTCTAAGATCTAGGCAAGAAAGCAAAGCCCTCAAATCAAAACTATTCTTTATTATATAACTCCCGGACTTGATTACATAGATAGAACAAAAAGCAAAACTCAAAGACTAAATCATACTAAAACTTCTATCCTATTAGATGAAGATATAACCAAAAGGATCGAACTAAGATAAACGATAAAGATAAAGATGTGATGGTGATACGATATCGGGGCACCTCCCCCAAGCTTGGCACAAGCCAATAGGAGTGCCCATACCCATGTACTCAAGTCTCCTTCTTCGGAGGTGGTCGTGCAATGTGATAACGTATCCGCCAGCTTCATTAAGGTACCCTTCAGGTCTTGCAGTTCTTGGAGTACACGTTGGAGCATATTTGCATTCTTTTGAATTTCCTCCAAAAGATGCTTATTTTCAGGGCACCAAGAACCTTTCCCTGCATCACTTTCACTAGGACGGGATATATCCCAATTGGAGGGTATATGTGCACGAGGAGTATTCTCCACTCCATAGTTATGAACCAAATTATGAAAGTTATTCCGATGTAACCTGTGTAAGGGCCTCCTAGGGGGAAGCCCTTCTCGTAACTCTTGGCCTTCATGGTTGCTTGTAGTGCCTATTGCTTGATGGGGATTTGGAATAGTGGAGATGCCAGCCAGAGTATCTCTGTCCAAAGCCGGAGGCTGAACCTTAAGCGAATCTACTTCATCCTCCTCCATCGTGACTTCCTCGGCATCCTCCCTCCTGAGTTCCATCTGCATCAACCAAGCATCATCTTCCACATTGTTGGAGGAGGAAGAAGACATGATGCCTGGCCTTGAAAACTCTAGTAGAAAACAGCTCGAAACAAGAACATAAGGGATTTCCTTGATACGGTGGTCAAAACCTTCGGGAGATTATATAATGAATTTTTATCGTGCAAAACAAGTATTCTGGGAGAAAATTAAGTCCGAAGAGCACACGAGGCGTCCACAAGCCTGGGAGGCACGCCCAGGGGGTAGGGCGCGTCCCCACGGCTTGTCGCCTTCTCATGCGCTATTCGGACTACTTCTTATTTTTCTAACTTTTTTTAATATTCCAAAACAGAGTAAAATTGCCTTTGATAAACTTTTGGAGTCGGTTTACTTACCGTATCACATACCTATTCCTTTTCAGAGTTCTGGAGCGTGCTGGAAGGTTTCCTTTATGTACTCTTCCGGTGTTATGGTATGAATAATATTAGTTTCAACATTTATGGGAGTACCTGAGATGTAATGTTTGATTCTTTGCCCGTTCACCACCTTCGGGTTATTGCCTTCGGCGTTGTTGATTTTGATGGCAACGGAACAATAAACTTCCTCAATAATGTAAGGACCTTCCCATTCAGAGAGAAGCTTTCCAGCAAAAAATCTTAAACGAGAATTTTATAGCAAGACATGGTCACGTACATTAAACTCACGCTTTTGTATCCTTTTGTCATGCCATCTTTTAACTTTTTCTTCAAACAATTTGGCATTTCCATAGGCTTGGGTTCTCCATTCATTGAGTGAGCTAATGTCAAATAACCTCTTCTCACCGGCAAGTTTGAAATCATAGTTGAGCTCTTTAATTGCCCAATAAGCTTTGTGTTCTAATTCGAGAGGGAAGCGACATGCTTTCCCATAAACTATTTTATATGGAGAGATACCCATAGGATTTTTGTAAGCAGTTCTATGAGACCATAGTGCATCATCAAGTTTCTTAGACCAATTCTTTCTAGATCTACTAACAGTCTTTTGCAAGATCAGTTTTATTTCTATGTTACTTAATTCTACTTGATCACTAGACTGAGGATGATAAGGAGATGCAATTCTATGGTTAACATCATATTTAGCAAGCAATACGGAAAGCACTATGAATAAAGTGTGAACCACCGTGAGTCATTAAATATCTAGGGACCCCAAACCTCAGGAAAATAACTTCTTTAAGCATTTTAATGGAAGTGTTGTGATTACCACTACTGGTTTGAATAGCTTCTACCCACAAAGTAACATAATCAACAGCAACAAAAATATGTGTATACCCATTAGAGGATGGAAAAGGTCCCATATAATCAAATCCCCAAACATCAAATGGTTCAATAACAAGTGAATAATTCATTGGCATTTCCTGACGTCTACTAATGTTACCAATTCATTGACATTCATCACAATACAAGACAAACTTACGAGCATCTTTGAAGAGAGTAGGCCAATAAAAAACAGCTTGTAATACCTTGTGTGTAGTTCTGTCTCCAGCATGGTGTCCTCCGTAAGCCTCGGAGTGACACTTGCGTAGGATCTGTTCCTGTTCATGCTCAGGTACAAAACATCTAATAACGCCTCTACTCCTTATTTATAGAGGTGTGGGTCATCCCAGAAGTAATGTCTTAAATCAAAGAAAAACTTTTTCTTTTGTTGGTATGTGAAACTAGGTGGCATAAAATTAGCAACAATAAAATTAGCATAGTCTGCATACCATGGAGTACTACGAGAAGCATTTACAACGGCTAATTATTCATCATGAAAGCTATCAACAATGGGTAGTGGGTCATCAAGAATATTTTCTAGCCTAAACAAGTTATCTGCTACGAGGTTCTCAGCTCCTTTCCTATCAGTAATATGTAAATCAAATTCTTGTAGCAAGAGAACCCACCTAATAAGTCTAGGTTTAGCACCTTTCTTTCCCATAAGGTATTTAATTGTAGCATGATCAGTGTGAACAATTACTTTGGAATCAACAATATAAGATCTGAATTTATCACAAGCAAACACAACTGCTAAAAATTCTTTTTCAGTAGTAGCAAAATTTCTTTGAGCAGTATCTAGGGTTTTACTAGCATAATGGATAACATTTAATTTCTTATCAACTCTCTGTCCTAGAACAGCACCAATAGCATAATCGCTAGCATCACACATAATTTCAAAGGGTAAGTTCCAATTAGGTGGTTGAACAATAGGTGCAGTGATTAAGGCTTTCTTATGTATTTCAAATGCTTCTACACAATCATCATAAAAAACAAATGGAACATCTTCTTGTAAAATATTAGTGAGAGGCCTAGAAATTTTTTAGAAGTCTTTAATAAATCTCTGATAGAAACCATCATGACCAAGGAAGCTACTTATACCTTTGATATCTTTAGGACACGACATTTTTTCAATAACATCTACTTTAGCTTTATCAACTTCAATACCTCTTTTGGAGATTTTATGCCCCAAGACAATACCTTCATTAACCATAAAGTGGTACTTTTCCCAATTCAAGACAAGTTTAGTTTCTTCACATCTCTGCAAAACTCGGTCAAGGTTGCTTATGTTGGAAATATGCCCTAGAGGCAATAATAAATGGTTATTATTATATTTCTTTGTTCATGGTAATTGTCTATTATTCATGCTATAATTGTATTGTCCGGAAATCGTAATACATGTGTGAATACATAGACCACAACCTGTCCCTAGTAAGCCTCTAGTTGACTAGCTCGTTGATCAACAGATAGTCATGGTTTCCTGACTATGGACATTGGATGTCATTGATAATGGGATCACATCATTAGGAGAATGATGTGATGGACAAGACCCAACTTAAGCATAGCATAAAAGATCGTGTAGTTTCGTTTGCTAGAGCTTTTCCAATGTCAAGTATCTTTTCCTTAGACCATGAGATCGTGCAACTCCCGGATACCGTAGGAGTGCTTTGGGTGTGACAAACGTCACAACGTAACTGGGTGACTATAAAGGTGCATTACGGGTATCTCCGAAAGTGTCTGTTGGGTTGGCACGGATCGAGACTGGGATTTGTCACTCCGTGTGACGGAGAGGTATCTCTGGGCCCACTCGGTAATGCATCATCATAATGAGCTCAATGTGACTAAGGCGTTAGTCACGGGATCATGCATTGCGGTACGAGTAAAGAGACTTGCCGGTAACGAGATTGAAGAAGGTATTGGGATACCGACGATCGAATCTCGGGCAAGTAACATACCGATTGACAAAGGGAATTGCATACGGATTGATTGAATCCTTGACACCGTGGTTCATCCGATGATATCATCGTGGAACATGTGGGAGCCAACATGGGTATCCAGATCCCGCTGTTGGTTATTGACCGGAGAGGCGTCTCGGTCATGTCTGCATGTCTCCCGAACCCGTAGGGTCTACACACTTAAGGTCCGGTGACGCTAGGGTTGTAGAGATATATGTATGCGGAAACCCGAAAGTTGTTCGGAGTCCCGGATGAGATCCCGGACGTCACGAGAGGTTCCGGAATGGTCCGGAGGTAAAGATTTATATATGGGAAGTCTTATTTTGGTCGCCGGAAAAGTTTCGCACTTTATCGGTATTGTACCGGGAGTGCCGAAAGGGGTCCGGGGGTCCACCAAGGGGGCCCACCAGCCCCGGGGGGCCACATGGGCTGTAAGGGGTGCGCCTTGGCCTATATGGGCCAAGGGCACCAGCCCCAAGAGGCCCATGCGCAAGAGATAAGAAAAAAGGGAGAGTCCTAAAGGGGGAAGGCACCTCCGAGGTGCCTTGGGGGGGAAGGACTCCCCCCTGGCCGCACCCTTCCTTGGAGGAAGGGGCAAGGCTGCGCCCCCCCCTCTCCCTTGGCCCTATATATAGTGGGGGGAAGGGAGGGCAGCAACATCTAAGCCTTGGGCGCCTCCCTCCTCCCCTGCAACACCTCTCTCTCTCTCAGAAGCTTGCGAAGCCCTGCCGGAGAGCCGCTACATCCACCACCACGCCGTCGTGCTGTTGGATCTCCATCAACCTCTCCTTCCCCCTTGCTGGATCAAGAAGGAGGAGACGTCGCTGCACCGTACGTGTGTTGAACGCGGAGGTGCCGTCCGTTCGGCACTCGGTCATCGGTGATTTGGATCACGGCGAGTACGACTCCGTCATCCACGTTCATTGGAACGCTTCCGCTCGCAATCTACAAGGGTATGTAGATGCACTCCCTTCCCCTCGTTGCTAGTAGACTCCATAGATGCATCTTGGTGAGCGTAGGAAAATTTTAAATTATGCTACGATTCCCAACAGTGGCATCATGAGCCAGGTCTATGCGTAGTTACTATGCACGAGTAGAACACAAAGAAGTTGTGGGCGTTGAGTTTGCCAATTCTTCTTGCCGCTACTAGTCTTTTCTTGTTTCGGCGGCATTGTAGGATGAAGCGGCCCGGACCGACCTTACACGTACACTTACGTGAGACAGGTTCCACCGACTGACATGCACTAGATGCATAAGGTGGCTAGCGGGTGTCTGTCTCTCCTACTTTAGTCGGAACGGATTCGATGAAAAGGGTCCTTATGAAGGGTAAATAGAAATTGGCAAATCACGTTGTGGTCATACGTAGGTAAGAAAACGTTCTTGCTAGAAACCTACAAACCACGTAAAAACTTGCAACAACAATTAGAGGACGTCTAACTTGTTTTTGCAGCAAGTGCTATGTGATGTGATATGGCCAGAAGATGTGATGAATGATATATGTGATGTATGAGATTGATCATATTCTTGTAATAGGAATCACGACTTGCATGTCGATGAGTATGACAACCGGCAGGAGCCATAGGAGTTGTCTTTATTATTTTGTATGACCTGCGTGTCATTGAATAGCGCCATGTAAATTACTTTACTTTGTTGCTAAACGCGTTAGCCATAGAAGTAGAAGTAATCGTTGGCGTGATGACTTCATGAAGACACAATGATGGAGATCATGATGATGGAGATCATGGTGTCATGCCGGTGACAAAGATGATCATGGTGCCCCGAAGATGGAGATCAAAGGAGCATAATGATATTGGCCATATCATGTCACTATTTGATTGCATGTGATGTTTATCATGTTTTTGCATCTTATTTGCTTAGAACGACGGTAGCAAGTAGGATGATCCCTTATAATAATTTCAAGAAAGTATTCACCCTAACTGTGCACCGTTGCGAAGGTTCGTCGTTTCGAAGCACCACGTGATGATCGGGTGTGATAGATTCTTACGTTCGAATACAACGGGTGTTGACGAGCCTAGCATGTACAGACATGGCCTCGGAACACACGCAATACACTTAGGTTGACTTGACGAGCCTAGCATGTACAGACATGGCCTCGGAACACGGAGGACCGAAAGGTCGAGCATGAGTCGTATAGAAGATACGATCAACATGGAGATGTTCACCGATCTTGACTAGTCCGTCTCACGTGATGATCGGACACGGCCTAGTTAAACTCGGATCATGTTTCACTTAGATGACTAGAGGGATGTCTGTCTGAGTGGGAGTTCATAATCAGATGAACTTCATTATCATGAACATAGTCAAATAGGTATTTGCAAATTATGTCATAGCTTGCGCTTTAGTTCTACTGGTTAAGATATGCTCCTAGAGAAAAATTTAGTTGAAAGTTGGTAGTAGCAATTATGCGGACTGGGTCCGTAAACTAAGGATTGTCCTCATTGCTGCATAGAAGGCTTATGTCCTTAATGCACCGCTCGGTGTGCTGAACCTCAGCGTCGTCTGTAGATGTTACGAAACATCGGACATACACGTTTTGATGACTACGTGATAGTTCAGTGCAGTTTAGAATTGTGGCACCAAAGACGTTTTTGAAACGTCGCAGAACATGTGAGATGTTCCGAAGACTGAAATTGGGATTTCAGACTAGTGCCCACGTCAAGAGGTATGAGACCTCTGACAAGTTTCTTAAGCCTGCAAACTAAGGGAGAAAAGCTCAATCGTTGAGCATGTGCTCAGATTGTCTGAGTGCCACAATCGCTTGAATCGAGTGGGAGATAATCTCCCAGATGAGATAGTGATAGTTCTCCATAGCCACTGCCACCAAGCTAGTAGAGCTTTGTGATGAACTATAACATATCAAGGATAGTTATGATGATCCTTGAGCTATTCGCGATGTTGGACACCGCGAGAGTAGAAATCAAGAAGGAGCATCAATTGTTGATGGTTAGTAAAACCACTAGTTTAAGAAGGGCAAGGGCAAAAGGGATACTTCATGAAACAGCAAGTCGTTTGCTGCTCTAGTGTAGAATCCCAAGGTTGAACCCAAACCCGAGACTAAGTGCTTCTATGAGAGGAACGGTCACTGAAGTAGTAATACCCTAGATATTTGGTAGATGAGAAGGCAGGCAAGGTCGGCAGAAGTATATTGGATATACGTTATATGAATGTGTACTTTACTAGTACTCCTAGCAGCACCAGGGTATTAGATACTGTTTTGGTTGCTAAGTGTTAGTAACTCGAAATAAAAGCTGCGGAATAAATGGAGACTAGCTAAAGGTGAGATGACGATATGTATTGGAAGTGTTTCCAAGGTTGATGTGATCAAGCATCGCATGCTCCCTCTACTATCGAGATTTGGTGTTTGCGTTGAACATGATTGGATTATGTTTACCGCAAAACGGTTATTCATTTAAGAAGAATAATGGTACTCTGTTTATTTGAATAATACCTTCAATGGTCTTGCACCTAAAATGAATCTCGATCGTAGTGATACACATGTTCATGCCAAAAAGATATAAGATAGTAATGATAGTACCACATACTTGTGGCACTGCCACTTGAGTCATATTGGTATAGAACGCATGAAGAAGCTCCATGTAGATGGATCTTTGGACTCACTCGTTTTTGAAATGAATGAGACATGCGAACCATGTCTATTGGTATATATGCATGAAGAAACTCCATGCAGATGGATCGTTTGGACTCACTTGATTTTGAATCACTTGAGACATGCAAATCATATCACATGGGCAAGATGACTGAAAGGCCTCGTTTTCAGTAAGATGGAACAAGAGAGCAACTTATTGGAAGTAATACATTTTGATGTATGCAGTCCAATGAGTGCTGAGGCATGCAGTGGACATCGTTATGTTCTTACTTCACAGATGATTTGAGTAGATGCTGAGTGTATTTACTTGATGAAACACTAGTCTGAATTATTGAAAGGTTCAAGTAATTTCAGAGTGAAGTTGAAGATCGTCGTAACAAGAGGATAAAATGTCTGTGATATGATCATAGAGATGAGTATCTGAGATACGAGTTTGGCACACAATTGAGACATTGTGGAAAGTGTTTCACAATTAATACTGCCTGGAACACCATAGTGTGATGGTGTGTCCGAACATAATAACTGCACCCTATTGGATATGGTGCATACCATGATGTTTCTTATCAAATTACCACTATCATTTATGGGTTAGGCATTAGAGACAACCGCATTCACTTTAAAAGGGGCACCACGCAATTCCGTTGAGACGACACCGTTTATAGAAACCTAAGTTGTCGTTTCTTAAAAGTTTGGGGCTGCGATGCTTATGTGAAAAAGTTTCAGGCTGATAAGCTCGAACCCAAAGCGGATAAATGCATCTTCATAGAATACCCAAAAACAGTTGGGTATACCTCCTATCTGGAAGCAAAAGTAATTGCTTCTAGAAACGAGTCCTTTCTCGAGGAAAAGTTTCTCTCGAAAGAATTGAGTGGGAGGATGGTGGAGACTTGATAAGGTTATTGAACCGTCGCTTCAACTAGTGTGTAGCAGGGCACAGGAAGTTGTTCCTGTGGCACCTACACCAATTGAAGTGGAAGCCTATGATAGTGATCATGAAACTTCGGATCAAGTCACTACCAAACCTCGTAGGACGACGAGGATGCGCACTACTTCAGAGTAATGCGTGATCCTGTCTTGGAAATCATGTTGCTAGACAACAATGAACCTACGAGCTATGGAGAAGCGATGGTGGGCCCATATTCCGACGAATGGCTCGAGGCCATGAAATCCGAGATAGAATCCATGTATCAGAACAAAGCATGGACTTTGGTGAACTTGCCCGATGATCGGGAAGCCATTGAGATAAATGGATCTTTAAGAAGAAGACGGACATGGACGGTAATGTTATCGTCTATGAAGCTCGACTTGTGGCAAAGAGTATTTTCACAAGTTCAAGGAGTTGACTACGATGAGTTTTTCTCATCCGTAGCGATGCTTAGGTCCGTCGGAATCATGTTAGCATTAGCTACATTTATGAAATCTGGCAGATGGATGTCAAAACAAGTTTCCTTACCAGTTTTCGTAAGGAAAGGTTGTATGTGATACAATCAGAAAGGTTTTGTCGATCCTAAGGATGCTAAAAGGTATGCTAGCTCCAGCGATCCTTCCATGGATTAGAGCAAGCATCTCGGAGTCAGAATATACGCTTTGATGGGGTGATCAAAGTTTTTGGGTTTATACAAAGTTTGTTAGAAACTTGTATTTACAATAAAGTGAGTGGGAGCGCTACAACATTTCTGATAAGTATATGTGAATGACATATTGATGATCCGAAATGATGTAAAATTTCTGGAAAGCATAAAGGGTTGTTTGAAAGGAGTTTTTCAAAGGAAGACCTGGATAAAGCTACTTACATATTGGGCATCAAGATCCATAGAGATAGATCAAGACGCCTGATGATAATTTCAAAAGACAGCACACCTTGACATGATTTTGAAAGAGTTCAAAATAGATCAGCAAAGAAGGAGTTCTTGGCTGTGTTACAAGGTGTGAATATTGAGTGAGACTCAAGACCTGACCACAGCAGAAGATAGAGAAAGGACGAAGGTCGTCCCCTATGCTTTAGACGTAGGCTCTATAGTATGCTATGCTGTGTACCGCACATGTAGTGTGCCTTGCCATGAGTTGGTCAAGGGGGTACAATGGTGATCCGGAAAGGATCTCATGACAGCGGTCGAACTTATCCTTAGTACCTAGTGGATTAAGGAATTTTCTCGATTATGGAGGTGGAAAGGAGTTCGTCATAAAGGGTTACGTCGATGCGAACTTTGACACTAATCCGGATAACTCTGAGTAGTAAACCGGATTCGTATAGTAGAGCAATTATTTGAAATGGCTCCAAATAGCGCGTGGTAGCATCCACAAGATAACATAGATATTCGTAAAGCACACGGTTCTGAAAGGTTCAGACCCGTTGACTAATAACCTCTCTCACAAGCATAACATGACCAAACCAGAACACATTGAGTGATAATCACATAATGATGTGAACTAGATTGATGACTCTAGTAAACTCTTTAGATGTTGGTCACATGGTGATGTGACCAGTGAGTGTTAATCACATGGTGATGTGAACTAGATTATTGACTCTAGTGCAAGTGGGAGACTGTTGGAAATATGCCCTAGAGGCAATAATAAATGGTTATTATTATATTTCTTTGTTCATGGTAATTGTCTATTATTCATGCTATAATTGTATTGTCCGGAAATCGTAATACATGTGTGAATACATAGACCACAACCTGTCCCTAGTAAGCCTCTAGTTGACTAGCTCGTTGATCAACAGATAGTCATGGTTTCCTGACTATGGACATTGGATGTCATTGATAATGGGATCACATCATTAGGAGAATGATGTGATGGACAAGACCCAACTTAAGCATAGCATAAAAGATCGTGTAGTTTCGTTTGCTAGAGCTTTTCCAATGTCAAGTATCTTTTCCTTAGACCATGAGATCGTGCAACTCCCGGATACCGTAGGAGTGCTTTGGGTGTGCCAAACGTCACAACGTAACTGGGTGACTATAAAGGTGCATTACGGGTATCTCCGAAAGTGTCTGTTGGGTTGGCACGGATCGAGACTGGGATTTGTCACTCCGTGTGACGGAGAGGTATCTCTGGGCCCACTCGGTAATGCATCATCATAATGAGCTCAATGTGACTAAGGCGTTAGTCACGGGATCATGCATTGCGGTACGAGTAAAGAGACTTGCCGGTAACGAGATTGAACAAGGTATTGGGATACCGACGATCGAATCTCGGGCAAGTAACATACCGATTGACAAAGGGAATTGCATACGGATTGATTGAATCCTCGACACCGTGGTTCATCCGATGATATCATCGTGGAACATGTGGGAGCCAACATGGGTATCCAGATCCCGCTGTTGGTTATTGACCGGAGAGGCGTCTCGGTCATGTCTGCATGTCTCCCGAACCCGTAGGGTCTACACACTTAAGGTCCGGTGACGCTAGGGTTGTAGAGATATATGTATGCGGAAACCCGAAAGTTGTTCGGAGTCCCGGATGAGATCCCGGACGTCACGAGAGGTTCCGGAGTGGTCCGGAGGTAAAGATTTATATATGGGAAGTCTTATTTTGGTCGCCGGAAAAGTTTCGCACTTTATCGGTATTGTACCGGGAGTGCCGAAAGGGGTCCGGGGGTCCACCAAGGGGGCCCACCAGCCCCGGGGGGCCACATGGGCTGTAAGGGGTGCGCCTTGGCCTATATGGGCCAAGGGCACCAGCCCCAAGAGGCCCATGCGCAAGAGATAAGAAAAAAGGGAGAGTCCTAAAGGGGGAAGGCACCTCCGAGGTGCCTTGGGGGGGAAGGACTCCCCCCTGGCCGCACCCTTCCTTGGAGGAAGGGGCAAGGCTGCGCCCCCCCCCTCTCCCTTGGCCCTATATATAGTGGGGGGAAGGGAGGGCAGCAACATCTAAGCCTTGGGCGCCTCCCTCCTCCCCTGCAACACCTCTCTCTCTCTCAGAAGCTTGCGAAGCCCTGCCGGAGAGCCGCTACATCCACCACCACGCCGTCGTGCTGTTGGATCTCCATCAACCTCTCCTCCCCCCTTGCTGGATCAAGAAGGAGGAGACGTCGCTGCATCGTACGTGTGTTGAACGCGGAGGTGCCGTCCGTTCGGCACTCGGTCATCGGTGATTTGGATCACGGCGAGTACGACTCCGTCATCCACGTTCATTGGAACGCTTCCGCTCGCAATCTACAAGGGTATGTAGATGCACTCCCTTCCCCTCGTTGCTAGTAGACTCCATAGATGCATCTTGGTGAGCGTAGGAAAATTTTAAATTATGCTACGATTCCCAACAGCTTAAGCAATGATCAAAGGAAGTTCCGTATACGGAAAAAATCATCCATGAAAACGTCAACAATCTTTTCACAGAAGTCAGAGAATATAGCAGTCATACATCTTTGAAAGGTAGCAGGTGCATTGCATAAAAAAGGCATATGTCTATAAGCAAAGGTACCAAAAGGGCATGTAAAAGTAGTTTTTTCTTCATCCTCTTGTGACACAGGTATTTGGGAAAAACCAGAGTATCCATATAGAAAGCAAAAGTGTGTATATTTTGATAGTCTTTCTAGCATTTGATCAATAAAAGGTATAGGATAATGATCTTTCCTAGTAGCTTTGTTTAATTTTCTAAAATCAATTACCATCATATAACCTATGATAATTCTTTGTTGGGTCAATTGATTCTTATCATTAGGAACAACAATAATAGCTCCCTTCTTAGGGACACAATGAACATGACTTTCCTATCTATTATCAGTAATAGGATAAATTATAACTGCATCCAGAAGCTTTAATATTTCATTTCTTACCGCTTCTTTCATCTTTAGATTTAATCGTCACTGGTGATTGATAACTAGTTTAGCATCAGGCTCCATATTAATTTTATGTTGACATAGAGTGGGACTAATGCCCTTAAGATCATCAAGAGTATATCCAATAGCGGCATGGTGCTTCCTCAGAGTTTTCAATAATCTCTTTTATTCATGCTCTGAAAGGTTAGCACTAATAATAACAGGATATATCTTCTTTTCATTAAGATAAACATATTTCAAAGTATCAGGCAATTGTTTAAAAATCAAACACAGGATCAGTCTTGGGTGGAAGAGGATCTCCAAGAGTCTCAACCAACAAATTGTGTTTCAAAACAGGCATTTGTTTAAAGAATATTTCATCTATTTCATTTCTTTCGTTCATAAACATATCATTTTCGTGGTCAAGCAAATATTGTTCTAAAGGATCAGTAGGAGGCACGACAATAGAAGCAAGACCAACAATTTCATCTTTACTAGGCAATTCTTTATCACGAGGTTGTCTACCGAATTTGGAGAAATTAAACTCAACAGACACATCCTCGAAACTTACATTAACAGTTTCTTTCTCACAATCTATCTTAGCATTAACGGTGTTCAAGAAGGGTGTACCAAATATAATGGGACAAAAATCATCTTGTGGGGAACCAAGAACTAGAAAATTAGTAGGGTATTTTATTTTCCCACACAAGACTTCAACATCTCTAACAATCCCAAGTGGTGTGACAGTATCTCTATTAGCAAGCTTAATAGTAACATCAATATCATCTATTTCAGCAGGTGCAATATCATTCATAATTTCTAGATATAAAGTAAAAGGGATTGCACTCGCACTAGCACCCAAATCACATAAGCCATGATAACAATGATCTCCTATTTTAACAGAGACAACAGGCATGCGAACAACATGTCTATGTTTATCTTTTTCATCGGGTTTACCAATTCTAGTAGCTTCATCACAGAAGTAAATAACATGCCTATCAATATTTTCACCCAAGAGATCTTTAACCATAGCAACATTAGGTTCAACTTTAATTTGTTCAGGGGGTGTAGGTGTTCTTGTATAACTCTTATGAACCATAGTTGAAGCTTTAGCATGTTCTTTTATCCTAACAGGAAAAGGTGGTTTCTCAACATAAGCAGTAGGAATAACTAGATCAACATTATAAGTATTGGTTTCTTCTTCAGCTTTGATAGGTTCTACTACATTTACTTCAATGGGAGGATGATATTTAAAGCACTTCTCCTTAGGGAGATCGACATGAGCAGCAAATGATTCACAGAAAGAAGCTACTATCTCAGAGTCAAGTCCATATTTAGTGCTAAATTCATGAAAAGCATCGGTATCCATAAAAGATTTAACACAATCAAACTCAAGGTTTGTACATGACTCCTTACCTTCGTCGAGCTCCAAATATTCATAGTTGCATTTAATTCTTTCCAAAAGATCCCATTTGAATTCAATAGTCTTCTTAATAAAAGAACCAGTACAAGAAGTATCGAGCATGGATTGATCATTGCGAGAAAGCCGAGCATAAAAATTCCGAATAATAATTTCTCTTGAGAGCTCATGATTGGGGCATGATTATAACATTGACTTAAGCCTCCCTCAAGCTTGAGCGGTACTTTCTCCTTCATGAGGCCAAAAATTATATATATAATTCTGATCATGATGAACTAGATGCATAGGATAAAACTTTTGATGAAATTCCAATTTCAATCGGTTGTAATTCCAATCTCCAATATCATCACATAGCCTATACCATCTCAATGACTTTCCCTTCAAAGATAAAGGGAAGACCTTCTTCTTGATGTCATCCTCGGCAAACCTACAAGCGTAAATAATCCACAAACTTCATCCACATAGATTAGATGCATATCAGTATGTAGTGTTCCATCTCCTGCATAAGGATTAGCTAGCAATTTTCTCAATCAAACCCGAAGGAATTTCATAATAAATATTTTCAGTAGGTGCAGTAGGTTGAGGAGCAACTCTTTTCTCTTCCGTTCGAGGTGAAGATACCCTGAACAAGCCCCTCAAAAGATGATTTTCCATAGTGACAAGTGACAGTAAATTTCAACACGTAATATAAATATTTCCTTACCAAATTCCACTTACTAGAAGCGCATCACTCCCCGACAACGGCACCAGAAAAGAGTCTTGATGACCCACAAGTAGAGGGGATCAATCATAGTCCTTTCGATAAGTAAGAGTGTCGAACCCAACGAGGAGCAGAAGGAAATGACAAGCGGTTTTGAGCAAGGTATTTTCTGCAGGCACTGAAATTATCAGTAACAGATAGTTTTGTGATAAGATAATTCGTAATGGGTAACAAGTAACAAGTGTAGGAAAGGTGCATCTAGGTGGCCCAATCCTTTTTATATCAAAGGATGAGCATGGACGAACTCCTATATAAAGCAAAGCGCTCTCAAGGACACATGGGAATTACCCTCAAGTTAGTTTTTATCACGCTCATATGATTCACGTTCGTTACTTTGATAATTTGATATGTGGGTGGACCGGTGCTTGGATGATGTCCTTACTAGGGTTTAAGATTCTGTCACTCTAGCAACCCATCATCTACTTATTACTTCCCAATGCCTTCCCCTAGGCCCAAATCATGGTGAAGTGTCATATAGTCGACGTTCACATAACACCACTAGAGGAAAGACAACATACATCTCATCAAAATATCGAACGAATACCAAATTCACATGATTAGTTATAATAAGACTTCTCCCACATGTCCTCGAGAACAAACGTAACTACTCACAAAGCATGTTCATGTTCAAGATTACAAGGGTAACTAATGTCTACTATGCAACTTTATTCTTATAGACTCGTGCCGGGCCTCCAAGCGCAGAGTTTTGTAGGATAGTAGAAATTTTCTGTCAAGTGGATGACCTAGGATTTATCAATCTGTGGGAGGCGTAGGATGAATATGGTCTCTCTCAAATAACCTTGCAACCAAATAACAAAGAGTCTCTTGTGTCCCCAACACACCAAATACAATGGTAATTTGTATAGGTGCACTAGCTCGGCGAAGAGATGGTGATACAAGTGTAATATGGATAGTAGATAATGGTTTTTGTAATAAGAACAATAAAAAACAGCAAGGTAGCAATTGATAAAACGGAGCACAAACGGCATTGCAATGCTTGAGAATGACGCCCAGGGTTCGTACTTTCGCTAGTGCAATCTCTCAACAATGCTAATATAATTGGATCATATAACCATCCCTCAACGTGCGATGAAGAATCACTCCAAAGTTCCTATCTAGCGGAGAACATAAGAAGAAATAGTTTGTAGGGTATGAAACCACCTCAAACCGGCTCGGGCATGGCTGACACAGCTTCCGCCGGGTAACATATTTTCTGGGATGATTTGGCGAGAGTGTTCGTCAAAACCTTTGAAGGCACTTACAAGAGACCAGGTGGTTTGGCTGAGTTGCAGCACTCGTACAGAGGCAGAACAAAACTTTCCGCTAACTCATTCATCGGTGGACTACCCTGCACAACATGGTGGAGAACGTCACCGAGCACCACGCGATCTGCGCCTTCAAGGCCGAAGTTAGATACCAAGAGCTGAACATTAAGTTCGGCCGAACTGAGAGCCTGACTCTCAGTCGGGCTATGGAAATAGCCAATCAGTACGCCGACGGTGAGAAGGAAGACTGACTGAGAAGCGGCAAAAGCCACGCAAGCGACTGATACGTCTCCGTCGTATCTACTTTTCCAAACACTTTTGCCCTTGTTTTGGACTCTAACTTGCATGATTTGAATGGAACTAACTCGGACTGGCGCTGTTTTCAGCAGACTTTCCATGGTGTTATTTATGAGCAGAAACAAAAGTTCTCGGAATGACCTGAAACTCCACGGAACATCTTTTTGGAAAATATTAAAAATACTGGAAGAAAAATCCACGTCAGGGGGCCCACACCCTGTCCACGAGGGTGGGGGCGCGCCTGCCCCCTGGGCGCGCCCCCTACCTCGTGGGCCCCCTGACGCTCCACCGACCGCAACTCCAACTCCATATATTCACTTTCGGGGAGAAAAAATCAGAGAGAAGGATTCATCGCGTTTTACGATACGGAGGCGCCGCCAAGCCCTAAAACCTCTCGTGAGGGCTGATCTGGAGTCCGTTCGGGGCTCCGGAGAGGGGGATTCGTCGCCGTCGTCATCATCAACCATCCTCCATCACCAATTTCATGATGCTCACCGTCGTGCGTGAGTAATTCCATCATAGGCTTGCTGGACGGTGATTGGTTGGATAAGATCTATCATGTAATCGAGTTAGTTTTGTTAGGGTTTGATCCCTAGTATCCACTATGTTCTGATATTGATGTTGCTATGACTTTGCTATGCTTAATGCTTGTCACTAGGGCCCGAGTGCCATGATTTCAGATCTGAACCTATTATGTTTTCATGAATATATGTGAGTTCTTGATCCTATCTTGCAAGTCTATAGTCACCTACTATGTGTTATGATCCGGCAACCCCGAAATGACAATAATCGTGACCACTCCCGGTGATGATCGTAGTTTGAGGAGTTCATGTATTCACTATGTGTTAATGCTTTGGTCCGGTACTCTATTAAATGGAGGCCTTAATATCCCTTAATTTCCGCTAGGACCCCGCTGCCACGGGAGGGTAGGACAAAAGATGTCATGCAAGTTCTTTTCCATAAGCACGTATGACTATATTCGTAATACATGCCTACATTACATTGATGAATTGGAGCTAGTTCTGTGTCACCCTATGTTATGACTGTTACATGATGAACCGCATCCGGCATAATTCTCCATCACCGATCCAATGCCTACGAGCTTTTCATATATTGTTCCGCGTTATTTACTTTTCCGTTGCTACTGTTACAATCACTACAAAACCCAAAAATATTACTTTTGCTATCGCTACCGTTACTTCCATATTACTTTGCTACTAAATACTTTGCTGCAGATACTAAGTTATCCAGGTGTGGTTGAATTGACAACTCAACTGCTAATACTTGAGAATATTCTTTGGCTCCCCTTGTGTCGAATCAATAAATTTGGGTTGAATACTCTACCCTCGAAAACTGTTGCGATCCCCTATACTTGTGGGTTATCAAGACTATTTTCTGGCGCCGTTGCCGGGGAGCATAGCTCTATTCTTTGAGTCACTTGGGATTTATATCTGCTGGTCACTATGAAGAACTTGAAAGACGAGAAAACAAAAATTTATCCCTCAACTACGAGGGGAGGTAAGGAACTGCCATCTAGCTCTGCACTTGATTCACCTTCTGTTTTGAGTAAGCTTGCGACACCTAAACCTGCTTCTGCTATTCATTCTGATATGTCCCATGTTATTGATGAAGCCACTTCTGCTATGCATGATACTTATGATGAAACTACTACTGTGCCACTTGGTGAATTTCTTGATGAACAACTTGCTAGGGTTAGAGAGAATGAAATTATTGAAACTGATAACATTGATGAAAGTGATGATGAAGACTCTCCCCCTAATAAATATGAATCGCCTGTTGTTCCTGAGGGTTATGTTTTGGAAAAGGAAGCTGTTATAGCTATTTTAGCTTGCAAAGATAGATACAAGCTCAAGAGATTATTAGCTAAATGGAAGCAACAATCTCTTAAAGCTAGAATGAAACCTGACCCTGCTTTTGCTACTTCACCTATCTGTGTTACTGATAAGAATTATGAATTCTCTGTTGATCCTGATGTAATTACTTTGATTGAATCTGATCCTTTTCATGGCTATGAATCTGAAACTGTCGTGGCACATCTTACTAAATTAAATGATATAGCCACCCTGTTCACTAATGATGAGAAATCTCGCTACCTATATATCCTTAAAATATTTTCGTTCTCATTAAAGGGTGATGCTAAGATATGGTTTAATTCTCTTTATCCTGGTTGTGTGCGTAGTCCCCAGGATATGATTTATTACTTCTCTGCTAAATATTTCCCTGCTCATAAGAAACAAGCTGCTTTAAGGGAAATATATAATTTTGTGCAAATTGAAGAAGAGAGTCTCCCACAAGCTTGGGGGAGGCTTCTCCAATTACTTAATGCTTTGCCTGATCATCCTCTCAAGAAAAATGAAATACTTGATATCCTTTATAATGGACTAACTGATGCTTCCAGAGATTACCTGGATAGTTGTGCTGGTTCTGTTTTTAGGGAAAGAACACCGGATGAAGCTGAAATTCTATTGAATAATATGTTGACAAATGAAAATAATTGGACACTTCCTGAGCCAATTCCTAAGCCTATTCCTAAACCAACTCCGAAGAAAAGAGGTGTTCTATTTCTCAGTCCTGAAGATATGCAAGAGGTAAAGAAATCTATGAAAGAAAAAGGTATTAAAGCTGAAGATGTTTAGAATTTACCTCCTATTGAAGAAATACATGGTCTTAATTTACCGCATGTTGAAGAAACATATGATCTTAATCCATTACCTATTGAAGAAACTCATGGTCTTGATAACCCGACACAGGTAGTAAAGGTAAATTATCTCTATAGATTTGATGAAGGTGATATTCCTCACTATAAGTCTGCTAGACAATGCTTAGAAGAGTTTGATAATTTTATTGTCAAACAAGAAAACTTCATTGCTTATTTTGGTAGACAATTGAAATACAATTCCGATACGCTTGAACACTTGAGTAATTACATGGCTAATGTTAAAGGTGAACTTAAACTCATTAGTAAACATGCTTGTATGGTTACCACTCAAGTAGAACAAGTACTCAAAGCTCAAAATGATTTGCTCAATGAATTGAATAGTAAGAAAAATGATTATGCTGTTAGAGTGGCTACTAGAACTGGTAAAATGACTGAGGAACCTTTGTATCCTGATGGCCACCCTAAGAGAATTGAGCAAGATTCTCAGAGAAATAATATTGATGCACCTAGTCCTTCTAAAAAGAAGAAAAGGAAAAATGATAGGACTTTGCATGCTTCTAGTGAACCTATTGCTGAACCACCTGAGAATCCAAATGATATATCTATTTCTGATGCTGAAACACAATCTGGTAATGAACATGAACCTAGCGATAATGTTAATGATGATGTTCATGATGATGCTGAACCTAGCAATGATAATGATATAGAAATTGAACCTGCTGTTGATCTTGATAACCCACAATCAAAGAATCAACGTTATGATAAGAGAGACTTTGTTGCTAGGAAACACGGTAAAGAAAGAGAACCATGGGTTCAGAAACCCATGCCTTTTCCTCCCAAACCATCCAAGAAAAAGGATGATGAGGATTTTGCGCGCTTTGCTGAAATGATTAGACCTATCTTTTTGCGTATGCGATTAACCGATATGCTCAAAATGAATCCTTATGCTAAGTATATGAAAGAAATTGTTACTAATAAAAGAAAGATACCGGAAGCTGAGATTTCCACCATGCTTGCTAATTACACTTTTAAGGGTGGAATACCTAAGAAACTTGGAGATTCAGGAGTACCCACTATACCATGCTCCATTAAAAGAAACTATGTTAAAACTGCTTTATGTCATCTTGGAGTTGGTGTTAGTGTTATGCCTCTCTCTTTATATCGTAGACTTGATTTGAATAAGTTGACACCTACTGAAATATCTTTGCAAATGGCTGATAAATCAACTGCTATACCTGTCGGTATTTCTGAGGATGTGCCTCTAGTGGTTGCAAACGTTACTATTTTAACGGACTTTGTTATTCTTGATATTCCCGAGGACGATAGTATGTCTATTATTCTTGGAATACCTTTTTTGAATACTGCAAGGGCTGTTATTGATTGCAACAAAGGCAATGTCACTTTTCATGTTAATGGTAATGAGCATACGGTACACTTTCCGAGGAAACAACCTCAGGTCCACAGTATCAATTCTATTGGAAAAATTCCATCAATTATTTTTGGAGGTTTTGAATTTCCTCTTCCTACTGTCAAGAAGAAATATGATATTCTTATTATTGGGGATGTGCATATCCCCGTTGAGGTAACATAGTGTTATTCGAAATTCCTCCGGTTCCATGTTATTCGGAATGAGTTTGTTAACAAGACTTGATCAACCTTGTTAGTGGATTCCTTTTGATGAGCATGAGATGGATGAAACTAGAAAGCACAACCTTCTGTACCCTCTTTCTAATTTTTGTTATTGAGTTGAAATAAAGTAAAAAATAGTATTTTTCTGTCTATTTTCTGATTTATCCGTGCAATATAAAAAATACCCCAAAAATAAAAGTTCTCCAAATGCCCCGACATTGAAATATGATTTTTTTCTGGAATATTTGAGAATATCTCGCACTGAGAACACAGCAGGGGGAGCAAGCACCTGGCCACGAGGGTCCAGGGCGCGCCCACCCCTACAGGGCACGCCCCCCTGCCTCGTGGGCCCATGGTGGTCCCCCCTCCACTTATTCCTGCACCCACACACTTCTTCTTCCTCCCAAAAAAATCACCATCCAGCTCAAGCACGAGTTCTAGCTCATTTTGCTGCGATTTTCGATCTCCTTGCTCAAAGCACCTTTCACAAAACTGCTTGGGGGGATTGTTCCTTGGTATGTGACTCCCTCCATTGGTCCAATTAGTTTTGTTCTAGTGCTCTATTCATTGCAAATTTTTGCTGCCTAGGTGACCATGTTCTTGAACTTGCATGTCAAATTTATATGGTTCCAAGTAGTTCTAATGCATGATATAGTCTCTAGGCACTTGTAGGAGTAGTTGCTATCAATTTTGTTGAGTTTGGTTCACTTTTATTTGAAGTTACTAAAAATTTCAGAATTTTTTAGAAAATAATGAAGAGATTTTTGAGGGGCTCATCGAGCCGAAGCTGGAAGGAAAAGCAGAGTGAAGAAGCACAGAGGCCCAAATATAATCTGCCCCGCACCGCGGAGGTTCGGCCGTGTGAATGGCCTTCCGATGATTTCTTGAGAAAAGCCGGGATTTACAATGAATTTTATGAACTGGCTGAGAATGCAGGCCTCACCGACTTCCTCCGCGACCAACGCGAACAGTATCTCTTACTCACCAATACTTTTGTGCAAAACTTCTACTATTATCCTAAGGAAACACCTCCTTCAGTAGAGTTTCATTTATATGATGTTGTTAAGAAGATGCCACTAGATGAATCTTGCAAGGTTTGCAAAATACCTTTTGAGGGTAGTTTAGAGGAACCACATCGTAAAGATGTGGACGGGTTTATTGACACTATTACTGTGGGGGGAAACTAGGAAGGTTTCCGATGCAAGAATCACTAGCATACATTTTCCTGTTTTACGCTACTTTGCCATATTTGCTAGTCGTTGCTTAATTGGTCGCGGAAACTGTGGAAACCTTAGTGTTCTTGATATTATCATTTTTTCCAAGGTTTATTCTGCGATAACACTGTTAGTATGGGCGGTATTATTTCTAAACGGTTAAGTTTGAACCGTACAAAGGGCCCCATCATTGGAGGTATTTATGCTTCACGCCTTGCTGCACATTATAACATACCTATTAGGCACTATGAAAAAGAAGAAAAAGTGCTGCCCAATGCTTATTTAGATTATAAGAGTATGATAGCGCATGACTTTATTGTTAAGAATAGGGAAGGGGCTCTTAAATACAAATTATTCTTTGATAAACATCACCCTGAGACTATTACCTTGCCTGCTCCCTGTTGGGGAACGTAGTAATTTCAAAAAAATTCCTACGCACACGCAAGATCATGGTGATGCATAGCAACGAGAGGGGAGAGTGTTGTCCACGTACCCTCGTAAACCAACAGCGGAAGCGTTATCACAACGCGGTTGATGTAGTCGTACGTCTTCACGATCCGACCAATCAAGTACCGGACGCACATCACCTCCGAAGTTCTACACACGTTCAGCTCGATGACGTCCCTCGAACTCCGATCCAGCCGAGTGTTGAGGGAGAGTTTCGTCAGCACGACGGCGTGGTGACGATGATGATGTTCCACCGACGCAGGGCTTAGCCTAAGCTCCGCGACGGTATTATCGAGGTGTAATCTGGTGGAGGGGGGCACCGCACACGGCTAAAATATCGTATATCAAGTGTGTTCTCAGGTGCCCCCCTGCCCCCGTATATAAAGGAGCAAGGGGGAGGCCGGCTGCCCTAGGCGCGCCAAGGAGAGGGGGGGAGTCCTCCTCCTAGTAGGAGTAGGACTCCCCTTTCCTAGTCCTACTAGGAAAAGAGGGGGGAAGGAAAGAGAGGGAGAGGGAGAGGGAAAGGGGGCTGCGCCCCCCTCTCCTAGTCCAACTAGGACTCCCCTTGGGAGGGGGCGCGCCACCTCATGGCTGCTGCCCTCTCTCTCCCCTCAAGGCCCACCAAGGCCCAATACTTCCCCGGGGGGTTCCGGTAACCCTCCGGCACTCCGGTTTAATCCGAAACTTCTCCGGAACACTTCCGGTGTCCGAATATAGTCGTCCACCAATCTTTACGTCTCGACCATTTCGAGACTCCTCGTCATGTCCGTGATCACATCCGGGACTCCGAACAACCTTCGGTACATCAAAACATATAAACTCATAATATAACTGCCATCGTAACTTTAAGCGTGCGGACCCTTTGGGTTCGAGAACTATGTAGACATGACCGAGACACCTCTCTGGTCAATAACCAATAGCGGGACCTGGATGCCCATATTGGCTCCCACATATTCTACGAAGATCTTTATCGGTCAGACCGCATAACAACATACGTTGTTCCCTTTGTCATCGGTATGTTACTTGCCCGAGATTCGATCGTCAGTATCTCGATACCTAGTTCAGTCTCGTTACCGGCAAGTCTCTTTACTCGTTCCGTAATACATCATCCCGCAACTAACTCATTAGTCACAATGCTGGCAAGGCCTATAGTGATGTGCATTACCGAGTGGGCCCAGAGATACCTCTCCGACAATCGGAGTGACAAATCCTAATCTCGAAATACGCCAACCCAACAAGTACCTTTGGAGACACCTGTAGAGCACCTTTATAATCACCCAGTTACGTTGTGACGTTTGGTAGCACACAAAGTGTTCCTCCGGTAAACGGGAGTTGCATAATCTCATAGTCATAGGAACATGTATAAGTCATGAAGAAAGCAATAGCAACATACTAAACGATCGGGTGCTAAGCTAACGAAATGGGTCAAGTCAATCACGTCATTCTCCTAATGAGGTGATCCCGTTAATCAAATGACAACTCATGTCTATGGCTAGGAGACATAACCATCTTTGATTAACGAGCTAGTCAAGTAGAGGCATACTAGCGACACTCTGTTTGTCTATGTATTCACACATGTATTACGTTTCCGGTTAATACAATTCTAGCATGAATAATAAACATTTATCATGATATAAGGAAATATATAATACTTTATTATTGCCTCTAGGGCATATTTCCTTCAGTCTCCCACTTGCAGTAGAGTCAATAATCTAGATTAGATAGTAATGATTCTTACACCCATGGAGTCTTGGTGCTGATCATGTTTTGCTCGTGGAAGAGGCTTAGTCAACGGGTCTGCAACATTCAGATCCGTATGTATCTTGCAAACTTCTATGTCTCCCACCTGGACTAAATCCCGGATGGAATTGAAGCGTCTTCTGATGTGCTTGGTTCTCTTGTGAAATCTGGATTCCTTTGCTAAGGCAATTGCACCAGTATTATCACAAAAGATTTTCATTGGTCCCGATGTACTAGGTATGACACCTAGATCGGATATGAACTCCTTCATCCAGACTCCTTCATTCGCTGCTTCCGAAGCAGCTATGTATTCCGCTTCACACGTAGATCCCGCCACGACACTTTGCTTGGAACTGCACCAACTGACAGCTCCACCGTTCAATGTAAATACGTATCCGGTTTGCGATTTCGAATCGTCCGGATCAGTGTCAAAGCTTGCATCAACGTAACCCCTTACGATGAGCTCTTTGTCACCTCCATAAACGAGAAACATATCCTTAGTCCTTTTCAGGTATTTCAGGATGTTCTTGACCGCTGTCCAGTGATCCACTCCTGGATTACTTTGGTACCTCCCTGCTAAACTTATAGCAAAGGACACATCAGGTCTGGTACACAGCATTGCATACATGATAGAGCCTATGGCTGAAGCATAGGGAACATCTTTCATCTTCTCTCTATCTTCTGCAGTGGTCGGGCATTGAGTCTTACTCAATCTCACACCTTGTAGTACAGGCAAGAACCCTTTCTTTGCTTGATCCATTTTGAACTTCTTCAAAACTTTGTCAAGGTATGTGCTTTGTGAAAGTCCAATTAAGCTATTTGATCTATCTCTATAGATCTTAATGCCTAATATATATGCAGCTTCACCGAGGTCTTTCATTGAAAAACTCTTATTCAAGTATCCCTTTATGCTATCCAGAAATTCTGTATCATTTCCAATCAGTAATATGTCATCCACATATAATATCAGAAATGCTATCGAGCTCCCACTCACTTTCTTGTAAATACAGGGTTCTCCAAAAGTCTGTATAAAACCAAATGCTTTTATCACACTATCAAAGCGTTTATTCCAACTCCGAGAGGCTTGCACTAGTCCATAAATGGATCGCTGGAGGTTGCACACTTTGTTAGCTCCCTTTGGATCGACAAAACCTTCTGGTTGCATTATATACAACTCTTCTTCCAGAAATCCATTCAGGAACGCAGTTTTGACATCCATTTGCCAAATTTCATAATCATAAAATGCGGCAATTGCTAACATGATTCGGACAGACTTAAGCATCGCTACGGGTGAGAAGGTCTCATCGTAGTCAATCCCATGAACTTGTCGAAAACCTTTTGCAACAAGTCGAGCTTTATAGACAGTAACATTACCATCAGCGTCAGTCTTCTTCTTGAAGATCCATTTGTTTTCAATGGCTTGCCGACCATTGGGCAAGTCAACCAAAGTCCATACTTTGTTCTCATACATGGATCCCATCTCGGATTTCATGGCTTCAAGCCATTTTGCGGAATCTGGGCTCACCATCGCTTCTTCATAGTTCGTAGGTTCGCCATGGTCTAGCAACATGACCTCCAGAACAGGATTACCGTACCACTCTGGTGCGGTTCTTGATCTAGTTGACCTACGAAGTTCAGTAATAACTTGATCTGAAGTTTCATGATCATTATCATTAACTTCCTCACTACTTGGTGTAGGTGTCGCAGAAACTGATTTCTGCGATGATCTACTTTCCAATAAGGGAGCAGGTACAGTTACCTCATCAAGTTCTACTTTCCTCCCACTCACATCTTTCGAGAGAAACTCCTTCTCTAGAAAGGATCCATTCCTAGCAACGAATATCTTGCCTTCGGATCTGTGATAGAAGGTATACCCAGCAGTCTCTTTTGGGTATCCTATGAAGACACGTTTCTCTGATTTGGGTTCAAGCTTATCAGGTTGAAGTTTCTTCACATAAGCATCGCAACCCTAAACTTTAAGATACGACAACTTTGGTTTCTTGCCAAACCATAGTTCATAAGGCGTCGTCTCAACGGATGGTGTCCTATTTAGAGTGAATGCAGCCGTCTCTAAAGCATAACCCCAAAACGATAGCGATAAATCAGTAAGAGACATCATAGATCGCACCATATCTAATAAAGGACGATTACGACGTTCGGACACACCATTACGCTGTGGTGTTCCAGGTGGCGTGAGTTGCGAAACTATTCCGCATTGTTTCAAATGTAGACCAAACTCGTAACTCAAATATTCTCCTCCACGATCAGATCGTAGGAATTTAATTTTCTTGTTACAATGATTTTCAACTTCACTCTGAAATTCTTTGAACTTTTCAAATGTTTCAGACTTATGTTTCATTAAGTAGATATACCCATATCTGCTCAAATCATCTGTGAAGGTGAGAAAATAACGATATCCGCCACGAGCCTCAATATTCATCGAACCACATACATCTGTATGTATGATTTCCAACAAATCTGTTGCTCTCTCCATAGTACCGGAGAACGGTGTTTTGGTCATCTTGCCCATAAGGCACGGTTCGCAAGTACCAAGTGATTCAAAATCAAGTGATTCCAAAATTCCATCAGTATGGAGTTTCTTCATGCGCTTTACACCGATATGACCCAAACGGCAGTGCCACAAATAAGTTGCACTGTCATTATTAACTCTGCATCTTTTGGCTTCAACATTATGAATATGTGTATCACTACTATCGAGATTCATTAAAAATAGACCACTCTTCAAGGGTGCATGACCATAAAAGATATTATTCATATAAATAGAACAACCATTATTCTCTGATTTAAATGAATAACCGTCTCGCATTAAACAAGATCCAGATATAATGTTCATGCTCAACGCTGTCACCAAATAACAATTATTTAGGTCTAATATTAATCCCGAAGGTAGATGTAGAGGTAGCGTGCCGACGGCGATCACATCGACTTTGGAACCATTTCCCACGCGCATCGTCACCTCGTCCTTAGCCAATCTTCGCTCAATCCGTAGCCCCTGTTTCGAGTTGCAAATATTAGCAACAGAACCAGTATCAAATACCCAGGTGCTACTAGGAGCATTGGTAAGGTACACATCAATAACTTGTATATCACATATACCTTTGTTAACCTTGCCATCCTTCTTTTCCGCCAAATACTTGGGGCAGTTCCGCTTCCAGTGACCAGTCTGCTTACAGTAGAAGCACTAAGTTTCAGGCTTAGGTCCAGACTTGGGTTTCTTCTCCTGAACAGCAACTTGCTTACTGTTCTTCTTGAAGTTCCCCTTCTTCTTCCCTTTGCCCTTTTTCTTGAAACTAGTGGTTTTACTGACCATCAACACTTGATGCTCCTTTTTGATTTCTACCTCCGCTGCCTTTAGCATTGCGAAGAGCTCGGGAATTGTCTTATCCATCCCTTGCATGTTATAGTTCATCACGAAGCTCTTGTAGCTTGGTGGCAGTGATTGAAGAATTCTGTCAATGACGCAATCATCCGGAAGATCAACTCCCAGTTGAACCAAGTGATTATTATACCCAGACATTCTGAGTATATGCTCACTGACAGAACTATTCTCTTGCATCTTGCAGCTATAGAACTTATTGGAGACTTCATATCTCTCAATCCGGGCATTTGCTTGAAATATTAACTTCAACTCCTGGAACATCTCATATGCTCCATGATGTTCAAAACGTCGTTGAAGTCCCGGTTCTAAGCCGTAAAGCATGGCACACTGAACTATTGAGTAGTCATCAGCTTTGCTTTGCCAGACGTTCATAACTTCTGGCGTAGCTCTTGCAGGAGGCATGGCACCTAGCGGTGCTTCCAGGACGTAATTCTTCTGTGCAGCAATGAGGATAATCCTCTAGTTACGGACCCAGTCCGTGTAATTGCTACCATCATCTTTCAACTTAGCTTTCTCAAGGAACGCATTAAAATTCAACGGAACAACAGCACGGGCCATTTATCTACAATTAACATAGACAAGCAAGATACTATCAGGTACTAAGTTCATGATAAATTTAAGTTCAATTAATCATATTACTTAAGAACTCCCACTTAGATAGACATCCCTCTAATCATCTAAGTGATTACGTGATCCAAAGCAACTAAACCATGTCCGATTAACACGTGAGATGGAGTAGTTTCAATGGTGAACATCACTATGTTGATCATATCTACTATATGATTCACGCTCGACCTTTCGGTCTCTGTGTTCCGAGGCCATATCTGTATATGCTAGGCTCGTCAAGTTTAACCTGAGTATTCCGCGTGTGCAACTGTTTTGCACCCGTTGTATTTGAACGTAGAGCCTATCACACCCGATTAACACGTGGTGTCTCAGCACAAAGAACTTTTGCAACGGTGCATACTCAGGGAGAACACTTTTATCTTGAAATTTAAGTGAGAGATCATCTTATAATGCTACCGTCAATCAAAGCAAGATAAGATGCATAAAGGATTAACATCACATGCAATCAATATAAGTGATATGATATGGCCATCATCATCTTGTGCTCGTGATCTCCATCCCCGAAGCATCGTGCTCGTGATCTCCGTCTCCGAAGCACCGTCATGATCACCATCGTCACCGGCGCGACACCTTGATCTCCATCGTAGTATCGTTGTCGTCTCGCCAAATAATTGCTTTTACGACTATCGCTACCGCTTAGTGATAAAGTAAAACTATTACATGGTGATAGCATCTCATACAATAAAGAAACAACCATATGGCTCCTGCCAGTTGCCGATAACTCGGTTACAAAACATGATCATCTCATACAACAAATTATATCACATCATGTCTTGACCATATCACATCACAACATGCCCTGCAAAAATAAGTTAGACGTCCTCTACTTTGTTGTTGCAAGTTTTACGTGGCTGCTACGGTCTTAGCAAGAACCTTTGTTAACCTTGCCATCCTTCTTTTCCGCCAAATACTTGGGGCAGTTCCGCTTCCAGTGACCAGTCTGCTTACAGTAGAAGCACTAAGTTTCAGGCTTAGGTCCAGACTTGGGTTTCTTCTCCTGAACAGCAACTTTATAATCACCCAGGTACGTTGTGACGTTTGATAGCACACAAGGTGTTCCTCCGGTATTCGGGAGTTGCATAATCTCATAGTCAGAGGAACATGTATAAGTCATGAAGAAAGCAATAGCAATAAAACTCAACGATCATAATGCTAAGCTAACGGATGGGTCTTGTCCATCACATCATTCTCTAATGATGTGATCTCGTTCATCAAATGACAACACATGTCTATGGTCAGGAAACATAACCATCTTTGATTAACGAGCTAGTCAAGTAGAGGCATTCTAGGGACACTCTGTTTTGTCTATGTATTCACACATGTACTAAGTTTCCGGTTAATACAATTCTAGCATGAATAATAAAAATTTATCATGATATAAGGAAATATAAATAACAACTTTATTATTTCCTCTAGGGCATATTTCCTTCAGTCTCCCACTTGTACTAGAGTCAATAATCTAGTTCACATCACCATGTGATTTAACATCAATAGTTCACATCACCTTGTGATTAGTTCACATCGCCATGTGACTAATACCCAAAGGGTTTTACTAGAGTCAATAATCTAGTTCACATCGCTATGTGATTAACACCCAAAGAGTACTAAGGTGTGATCATGTTTTGCTTGTGAGAGAAGCTTAGTCAATGGGTCTGGCATATTCAGAGCCGTATGTATTTTGCAAATTTTCTATGTATACAATTCTCTGCATGGATCTACTCTAGCTAATTGCTCTCACTTTCAATATGTATCCAGATTGAGACGCAGAGTCATCTGGATCAGTGTAAAAGCTTGCATCGTCGTAACACTTTACGACGAACTCTTTATCACCTCCACAACCGAGAAATATCTCTTAGTCTTCTAAGGATAATTTTGACCGCTGTCAAGTAATCCACTCCGGATCAATATCAACCCCCTTGCCAAACTCATGGCAAGGTACATAAAAGGTTTGGTACACAGCATATCATACTTTATAGAACCTATGTCTGATGCATAGGGAATGACTTTCATTCTCTTTCTATTTTCTGCCGTGGTCGTGTTTTGAGTCTTACTCAACTTTACACCTTGCAATACAGGCAAGAACTCCTTCTTTGACTGTTCCATTTTGAACTACTTCAAAAATCTTTTCAATGTATGTACTCATTGAAAAATCTTATCAAGCGTCTTGATCTATCTCTATAGATCTTGATGCCCAATATGTAAGCAGCTTCACCGAGGTATTTATTTGAAAAACTCCTTTCAAACACTCCTTTATGCTTTCCAGAAAATTCTACATCATTTCCGATCAACAATATGTCATTCACATATACTTATCAGAAAGGTTGTAGTGCTCCCACTCACTTTGTTGTAAATACAGACTTCACCGCAAGTCTATATAAAACTATATGCTTTGATTAACTTATCAAAGCGTATATTCCAACTCCGAGATGCTTGCACCAGTCCATAGATGGATCGCTGGAGCTTGCACACTTTGCTAGCACCTTTAGGATTGACAAAACCTTCTTGTTGCATCATATACAACTCTTCTTTAAGAAATCCATTAAGGAATGTAGTTTTGACATCCATTTGCCATATTTCATAAAATGTGGCAATTGCTAACATGATTCGTACAGACTTAAGCATCACTACGAGTGAGAAAATCTTATCGTAGTCAACATCTTGAACTTGTCGAAAACTTTTTTTCGACAACTCGAGCTTTGTAGATAGTAACAATACTATCAGCGTCCGTCTTCCTCTTGAAGATTCATTTATTCTCAATGGCTCGCCGATCATCGGGCAAGTCAATCAAAGTCCATACTTTGTTCTTATACATGGATCCCATCTCAGATTTCATGGCCTCAAGCCATTTCGCGGAATCTGGGCTCATCATCGCTTCCTCATAGTTCGTAGGTTTGTCATGGTCAAGTAACATGACCTCCAGAACAGGATTACTGTACAACTCTGGCGCGGATCTTACTCTGGTTGACCTACGAGGTTCGGTAGTAACTTGATCAGAAGTTTCATGATCATCATCATTAGCTTCCTCACTAATTGGTGTAGGAATCACTGGAACTGATTTCTGTGATGAACTACTTTCCAATAAGGGAGCAGGTACAACTACCTCATTAAGTTCTACTTTCCTCCCACTCACTTCTTTCAAGAGAGACTCCTTCTCTAGAAAGGATCCAGTTTTAGCAACAAAGATCTTGCCTTCGGATCTGTGATAGAAGGTGTACCCAATAGTTTCTTTTGGGTATCCTATGAAGACACATTTCTCCGATTTGGGTTCGAGCCTATCAGGTCTAAGCTTTTTCACATAAGCATCGTGATACGTCTCCGTCGTATCTACTTTTCCAAACACTTTTGCCCTTGTTTTGGACTCTAACTTGCATGATTTGAATGGAACTAACCCGGACTGACGTTGTTTTCACCAGAATTGCCATGGTGTTTTTTGTGCAGAAATAAAAGTTCTCAGAATGACCTGAAAATCAACGGAGAATTATTTTGGAATTAATAAAAAATACTGGCGAAAGAATCAAGGCCAGGGGGCCCACACCCTGTCCATGAGGGTGGGGGCGCGCCCCTGCCTCGTGGGCCCCCTGGAGCTCCACCGACCTCAACTCCAACTCTATATATTCGTGTTCGGGGAGAAAAAAATCAGAGAGAAGGATTCATCGCGTTTTACGATATGGAGCCGCCGCCAAGCCCTAATCTCTCTCGGGAGGGCTGATCTGGAGTCCGTTCGGGGCTCCGGAGAGGGGAATCCGTCACCATCGTCATCATCAACCATCCTCCATCACCAATTTCATGATGCTCACCGCCGTGCGTGAATAATTCCATCGTAGGCTTGCTGGACGGTGATGGGTTGGATGAGACTTATCATGTAATCGAGTTGGTTTTGTTAGGGTTTGATCCCTAGTATCCACTATGTTCTGAGATTGATGTTGCTATGACTTTGCTATGCTTAATGCTTGTCACTAGGGCCCGAGTGCCATGATTTCAGATCTGAACCTATTATGTTTTCATGAATATATATGTGAGTTCTTGATCCTATCTTGCAAGTCCTTAGCCACCTACTATGTGTTATGATCCGGCAACCCCGAAGTGACAATAATCGGGACCACTCCCAGTGATGAACGTAGTTTGAGGAGTCCATGTATTCACTATGTGTTAATGCTTTGGTCTGGTACTCTATTAAAAGGAGGCCTTAATATCCCTAGTTTCCATTAGGACCCCGCTGCCACGGGAGGGTAGGACAAAAGATCTCATGCAAGTTCTTTTTTCCATAAGCACGTATGGCTATATTCGGAATACATGCGTACATTACATTCATGAATTGGAGCTAGTTCTATGTCACCCTATGTTATAACTGTTGCATGAATAATCGCATCCGGCATAATTCTCCAGCACTGATCCAATGCCTACGAGCTTTTCACATATTGTTCTTCGCTTATTTACTTTACCGTTACTTCCATACTACTTTGCTACTAAATACTTTGTTGCAGATATTAAGTTATCCAGGTGTGGTTGAATTGACAACTCAACTGCTAATACTTGAGAATATTCTTTGGCTACCCTTGTGTCGAATAAATAAATTTGGGTTGAATACTCTACCCTCGAAAACTGTTGCGATCACCTATACTTGTGGGTTATCAAGACTATTTTCTGGCGCCGTTGCCGGGGAGCATAGCTCTATTCTTTGAGTCACTTGGGATTTATATCTGCTGATCACTATGAGGAACCTGAAAGAAGAAAGAACTAAGATTTATCCCTCAACTACGAGGGGAGGTAAGGAACTGCCATCTAGCTCTGCACTTGATTCACCTTCTGTTTTGAGTAAGCTTGCGACACCTAAACCTGCTTCTGCTATTAATTCTGATATGTCGCATGCTATTGATGATGCCACTTCTGCTATGCATGATACTTATGATGAAACTACTTCTATGCTTGATACTACTGTGCCACTAGGTGAATTTCTTGATGAACAACTTGCTAGGGCTAGAGAGAATGAAATTATTGAAACTGATAATATTGATGAAAGTGATAATGAAGATTCTCCCCCTAAATATGAATTGCCCGTTGTGCCTGAGGGCTATGTTATGGATGAAGAAACTGCTAGAGACTTTCTTGCTTGCAATGATAGAAGTGATCTTAAAAAATTATTAGCTAAGCTTAAAGAAAAAACTCTGAATGCTAGAATGAAATATGATCCTGCTTATGCTACTTCACCTATCTTTGTTACTGATAAGGATTATGATTACTCTGTTGATCCTGATATAATTACTTTGGTTGAATCTGATGCTTTCTATGGCTATGAATCTGAAACTGTTGTGGCACATCTTACTAAATTAAATGATATAGCCACCCTGTTCACTAATGATGAGAAAACTCGCTACTATTATATCCTTAAGATATTTCCGTTCTCATTAAAGGGTGATGCTAAGATATGGTTTAATTCTCTTGATCCTGGTTGTGTGCATAGTCCCCGGGATATGATTTATTACTTCTCTGCTAAACATTTCCCTTCTCATAAGAAACAAGCTGCTTTAAGGGAAATATATAATTTTGTGCAAATTGAAGAAGCGAGTCTCCCACAAGCTTGGGGGAGGCTTCTCCAATTACTTAATGCTTTGCCTGATCATCCTCTTAAGAAAAATGAAATACTTGATATCTTTTATAATGGACTAACCGATGCTTCCAGAGACCACCTGGATAGTTGTGCTGGTTCTGTTTTCGGGGAAAGAACACCAGATGAAGCTGAAATTCTATTGAATAATATGTTGAAAAATGAAAATAATTGGACACTTCCTGAACCAACTCCTAAGCCAACTCCGAAGAAAAGGGGTGTTCTATTTCTCAGTCCCGAAGATATGCAAGAGGCAAAGAAATCTATGAAAGAAAAAGGTATTAAAGTTGAAGATGTTAAGAATTTACCTCCTGTTGAAGAAATACATGGTCTTAATTTACTGCTTGTTGAAGAAATACATGGTTTTAATCCATCACCTATTGAAGAAATACATGGTCTTGATAACCCGACACGGGTAGTAAAGGTAAATTCTCTCTATAGATTTGATGAAGGTGATATTCCTCATTATAAGTCTGCTAGCCAATGCTTAGATGAGTTTGATAATTTTATTGTCAAACAAGAAAACTTCAATGCTTATTTTGGCAGAGAATTAAAACGCAATACTTATATGATTGAACACTTGAGTGATTATATGTCTAGAGTTAAAGGTGAACTTAAACTCATTAGTAAACATGCTTCTATGGTCACCACTCAAGTAGAACAAGTGCTTAAAGCTCAGAATGACTTGCTCAATGAATTGAATAATAAGAATAATGACTTTGCTGTTAGAGTTGCAACTAGAGGGGGTAAAGTGACTCAGGAACCTTTGTATCCTGAGGGCCACCCTAAGAGAATTGACAAGATTCTCAGAGAACTAATGTTGATACACCTAGTCCTTCTAAAAAGAAGAAAAAGAAAAATGATAGGACTTTGCATGCTTCTACTGAACCTATTGTAGACACACCTGAGAATCCCAATGATATTTCTATCTCTGATGCTGAAACACAATCTGGTGATGAACATGAACCTAGTGATAATGTTAATGATAATGTTCATGTTGATGCTCAACCTAGTAATGACAATGATGTAGAGATTGAACCTGCTGTTGATCTTGATAACCCACAATCAAAGAATCAACGTTATGATAAGAGAGACTTCGTTGCTAGGAAGCATGGTAAAGAAAGAGAACCATGGGTTCAGAAACCCATGCCCTTTCCTCCCAAACCATCCAAGAAAAAGGATGATGAGGATTTTGAGCGCTTTGCTGAAATGATTAGACCTATCTTTTTGCGCGCGTTTGACTAATATGCTTAAAATGAATCCTTATGCTAAGTACATGAAGGATATTGTTACAAATAAAAGAAAGATATCGGAAGCTGAAATTTCCACCATGCTTGCTAATTATACTTTTAAGGGTGGAATACCTAAGAAACTTGGAGATCCAGGAGTACCCACTATACCATGCTCCATTAAAAGAAATTATGTTAAAACTGCTTTATGCGATCTTGGAGCTGGTGTTAGTGTTATGCCTCTCTCTTTATATTGTAGACTTGTTTTGAATAAGTTGACACCTACTGAAATATCTTTGCAAATGGCCGATAAATCAATTGCTATACCTGTCGGTATTTGTGAGGATGTGCCTGTTGTGGTTGCAAACGTTACTATTTTAATGGACTTTGTTATTCTTGATATTCCCGAGGATCATAGTATGTCTATTATTCTTGGAAGACCCTTTTTGAATACTGCAGGGGCTGTTATTGATTGTAACAAAGGCAATGTCACCTTTCATGTTAATGGTAATGAGCATACGGTACACTTTCCGAGGAAACAACCTCAGGTCCACAGTATCAATTCTATTGGAAAAATTCCATCAATTATTTTTGGAGTTTTTGAATTTCCTCTTCCTACTGTCAAGAAGAAATATGATATTCTTATTGTGGGGGATGTGCATATCCCCGTTGAGGTAACATAGTGTTATTCAAAATTTCTCCGGTTCCATGTTATTCGAAATGAGTTTGTTAACAAGACCTGATCAACCTTGTTAGTGAATTCCTTTTGATAAGCATGAGATGGATGAAGTTAGAAAGCACAACCTTCTGTACCCTTCTTTTATTTTCTGTAAATTAGATTAAATAAAGCAAAATTAGTATTTTTTGTTTGTTTTCTGATTTATCTGTGCATTAAAAAATACCCCGAAAATAAAAGTTCTCCAAATGCCCCGAAATTGAAATATGATTTTTTCTGGAATATTTGAGAATTTCTGGCACTGAGAACACAGTAGGGGAGCAAGCACCTGGCCACGAGGGTCCAGGGCGTGCCCACCCCCCTGGGCGCGCCCCCTGCCTCGTGGGCCCATGGTGGCTCCCCTCCACTTATTCCAGCCACCACACACTCCTTCCTCCCAAAAAAATCACCAACCAGCTCAAGCACGAGTTCTTGCTCATCTTGCTGCCATTTTCGATCTCCTTGCTCAAAGCTCCACTCACAAAACTGCTTTGAGGGATTGTTCTTCGGTATGTGACTCCTCCAATGGTCCAATTAGTTTTTGTTCTAGTGCTTTATTCATTGCAAATTTTTGCTGCTTAGGTGACCCTGTTCTTGAGCTTGCATGTCAAATTTATATGGTCCCAAGTAGTTCTAATGCATGATATAGTCTCTAGGCACTTGTGGGAGTAGTTGCTATCAATTTTGTTGAGTTTGGTTCACTTTTATTGAAGTTACTAAAAATTTCAGAAATTTCAAGAAAATGATGAAGAGATTTTTGAGGGGCTCTTCGAGCCGAAGCTCGAAGGATAAGCAAAGTGAAGAAGAAGAGAGGCCCAAATATAATCTCCCTCGCACCGCGGAGGCTTCACCGACTTCCTCCGCGACCAACGCGAACATGGGATCCGGAGGAGATGGCCAGCCAATGGCAACCTGAGGCTACATCTCAGTACGACCCCAACTATAACTTTGGATATCCGCCAGGCCAACCGTGGCCATAGACCAACTTAGGCCAAAAGCCTAAGCTTGGGGGAATGCCTGCAGATTCCAGCTTAGTCCAATGCACGTGCACTATTATTATTTTTCCACATCGTTCGGTCGTGCAAGTGAAAGGCAATAATGACGATATATGATGGACTGATTGAGATGAGAGAAGCTGGTATGAACTCGACCTCTCTTGTTTTTGTAAATATGATTAGTTCATCGTTCCTGATTCAGCCTATTATGAATAAACATGTTTGCAATGACAATTAGAGATTATAGTTGCTTATGCCATGCTTAATTAGCTAGGAGTTTATAATGGTTTACCTTGCGTGTCAACATGCTATTAAAATGGTTGTGATGTGGTATGATAGGGTGGTATCCTCCTTTGAATGATTCAAGTGACTTGACTTGGCACATGTTCACGCATGTAGTTGAAACAAAATCAACATAGCCTTCACGATATTTATGTTCATGGTGGATTATATCCTACTCATACTTGCACTCAATGTTTATTAATTTTAATGCATGTTCATGACTGTTGTCGCTCTCTAGTTGGTCGCTTCCCAGTCTTTTTCTAGCCTTCACTTGTACTAAGCGGGAATACTGCTTGTGCATCCAATCCCTTAAACCCCAAAGTTATTCCATATGAGTCCACTATACCTTCCTATATGCGGTATCTACCTGCCATTCCAAGTAAATTTGTATGTGCCAGACTCTAAACCTTCAAATAAAATTATGTTTTGTATGCTCGAATAGCTCATGTATCAACTAGGGCTGTCTGTATCTTCCATGCTAGGCGGGTTATTCTCAAGAGGACTGGACTCCGCTCCTCACTCACGAGAAAATGGCTGGTCACCGGGATGCCCAGTCCCATGCTTTATGCAAATCAAATAAAAATAATTGCAAACAAAACTCCCCCGGGACTCTTGTTAGTTGGAGGCACTCGTTGTTTCGAGCAAGCCATGGATTGATGCTTGTTGGTGGAGGGGGAGTATAAACTTTACCATTCTGTTTGAGAACCGCCTATAATGTGTGTAGCATGGAAGATATCGAGATCTCTCGGTTGTTATGATGACAATGAAAGTATGCCGCTCAAAATATTATTTATCTCTATTTCAAAAACCGAGCTCTGGCACCTCTACAAATCCCTGCTTCCCTCTGCGAAGGGCCTATCTATTTACTTTTATGTTGAGTCATCACCCTCTTATTAAAAAGCACCAGCTGGAGAGCACCGCTGTCATTTGCATCCATTACTATTAATTTATATTGAGTATGACTATGACTGGATCTCTTTTACCATGAATTACAATGTTTAGTTAGTCCTTGATCTTTAAAGGTGCTCTACATTTATGTTTTGCGGTCTCAGAAAGGGCTAGCGAGATACCATCTTGTTATATCATATCATGATTGTTTTGAGAAAGTGTTGTCATCGGAGATTCATTATTATTGCTCGCTAGTTGATTATGCCATTGATATGAGTAAACATGAGACCTAAATGTTATTGTGAATATGGTTAGTTCATAATATTTGCTGAAAACTTGAATGTTGGCTTTACATATTTACAACAACAAGAGCAAACAGAGTTTGTAAAAGTTTTTCTTTATCACTTTCAGTTTACCAACTGAATTGCTTGAGGACAAGCAAAGGTTTAAGCTTCGGGGAGTTGATACGTCTCTGTCGTATCTACTTTTCCAAACACTTTTGCCCTTGTTTTGGACTCTAACTTGCATGATTTGAATGGAACTAACCCGGACTGACGCTGTTTTCAGCAGAATTGCCATGGTGTTATTTTTGTGCAGAAATAGAAGTTCTCGGAATGACCGGAAAATCAACGGAGAATTATTTTGGAATTAATAAAAAATACTGGCGAAAGAATCAAGGCCAGGGGGCCCACACCCTGTCCACGAGGGTGGGGGCGCGCTCCCCTGCCTTGTGGTCCACCTAGAGCTCCACCGACCTCAAATCCAACTCTATATATTCGTGTTCGGGGAGAAAAAAATCAGAGAGAAGGATTCATCGCGTTTTACGATACGGAGCCGCGGCCAAGCCCTAATCTCTCTCGGGAGGGCTGATCTGGAGTCCGTTCAGGGCTCCGGAGAGGGGAATCCGTCGCCATCGTCATCATCAACCATCCTCCATCACCAATTTCATGATGCTCACCGCCGTGCGTGAGTAATTCCATCGTAGGTTTGCTGGATGGTGATGGGTTGGATGAGATTTATCATGTAATCGAGTTAGTTTTGCTAGGGTTTGATCCCTAGTATCCACTATGTTCTGAGATTGATGTTGCTGTGACTTTGCTATGCTTAATGCTTGTCACTAGGGCCCGAGTGCCATGATTTCAGATCTGAACCTATTATGTTTTCATGAATATATGTGAGTTCTTGATCCTATCTTGCTAGTCATTAGTCACCTACTATGTGTTATGATCCGGCAACCCCAAAGTGACAATAATCGGGACCACTCCCGGTGATGACCGTAGTTTGAGGAGTCCATGTATTCACTATGTGTTAATGCTTTGGTCCGGTACTCTATTAAAAGGAGCCTTAATATCCCTTAGTTTCCATTAGGACCCCGTTGCCACAGGAGGGTAGGACAAAAGATGTCATGCAAGTTCTTTTCCATAAGCACGTATGACTATATTCGGAGTACATGCCTACATTACATTGATGAATTGGAGCTAGTTCTGTGTCACCCTATGTTATAACTGTTGCATGAATAATCGCATCCAGCATAATTCTCCATCACCGATCCAATGCCTATGAGCTTTTCACATATTTATCTTTGCTTATTTACTTTACCGTTACTTCCATACTACTTTGCTACTAAATACTTTGCTGCAGATATTAAGTTATCCAGGTGTGGTTGAATTGACAACTCAACTGCTAATACTTGTGAATATTCTTTGGTTCCCCTTCTGTCGAATCAATAAATTAGGGTTGAATACTCTACCCTCGAAAACTATTGCGATCCCCTATACTTGTGGGTTATCACATCGCAGCACCAAACTTTAAGAAACGACAACTTGGGTTTCTTGCCAAACCACAGTTCATATGGTGTCGTCAAACGAATTTAGATGGTGCCCTATTTAACATGAATGCGGTTGTCTCTAATGCATAACCCCCAAAACGATAGTGATAAATCGGTAAGAGACATCATAGATCGCACCATATCTAATAAATTGCGGTTATGACGTTCGGACACACCATTACGCTGTGGTGTTCTAGGTGGCGTGAGTTGCGAAACTATTCCACATTGTTTCAAATGAAGACCAAACTCGTAACTCAAATATTCGTCTCCGTGATCAGATCGTAGAAACTTTATTTTCTTGTTACGATGATTTTCCACTTCACTCTGAAATTCTTTGAACTTTTCAAATGCTTCAGACTTATGTTTCATCAAGTAGATATACACATATCTGCTCAAATCATCTGTGAAGGTCAGAAAATAACGATACCCACCACGAGCCTCAACACTCATCGGATCGCATACATCAGTATGTATTATTTCCAATAAGTCAGTTGCTCGCTCCATTGTTCCGGAGAATGGAGCCTTAGTCATCTTGCCCATGAGGCATGGTTCGCAAGCATCAAGTGATTCCAAAAGCCCATCAGCATGGAGTTTCTTCATGCGCTTTACACCAATATGACCTAAACGGAAGTGCCACAAATATGTTGCACTATCATTATCAACTTTGCATCTTTTGGCATCAATATTATGAATATGTGTATTACTACGATCGAGATTCAATAAACCATTCACCTTGGGTGTATGACCACAGAAGGTTTTATTCATGTAAACAGAATAACAATTATTCTTTGACTTAAATGAATAAGCGTATTGCAATAAACATGATCCAATCATATTATGCTCAACGCAAACACCAAATAACATTTATATTAGGTTCAACACTAATCCCAAAGGTAAAGGGAGTGTGCGATGGTGATCTTATCAACCTTGGAATCACTTCCAACACACATCGTCACCTTGCCCTCAACTAGTCTTTGTTCATTTTGTAACTCCTGTTTCGAGTTACTAATCACAGCAACTGAACCAGTATCAAATACCCAGGGGCTACTATGAACACTAGTAACGTACACATCAATAACATGTCTATCATATATACCTTTTTTCACTTTGACATCCTTCTTAACCGCCAAGTATTTGGGGCAGTTCCGCTTCCCGTGACAATTTCCTTCGCAGTAGAAGCACTCAGTTTCAGGCTTGGGTCTAGGTTTGGGCTTCTTCATGGTTGCCATTATTCTTGAAGTTCCCTTTCTTTCCCTTGCCCTTTTACTTGAAACTAGTGGTTTTGTCAACCATCAACATTTGATGCTTTTCTTGATTTTTACCTTCGTCGATTTCAGCATCACGAAGAGCTCGGGAATTGTTTTCGTCATCCCTTGCATATTATAGTTCATCACGAAGTTCCAGTAACTTGGTGATAGTGACTAGAGAACTCTGTCAATCACTATTTTATTTGGAAGATTAACTCCCACTTGATTCAAACGGTTGTAGCACTCAGACAATCTGAGCACATGCAAACTGGTTGAGCTATTCTCCTCCATCTTGTAGGCAAAGTACTTGTCAGAGGTCTCATACCTCTTGACTCGGGCATGAGTCTGAAATACCTATTTCAGCTCTTGGAACATCTTATATGCTCTGTGGCATTCAAAACATTTTTGAAGTCCCGGTTCAAAGCCGTAAAGCATGGTGCACTAAACTATCAAGTAGTTATCATACCGAGCTTGCCAAACGTTCATGACGTCTGCATTTGCTCCTCCAATAGGTCCGTCACTTAGCGGTGCATCAAGGACATAATTCTTCTGTGCAGCAATGAGGATAATCCTCATATCACGGACATAGTCCGCATCGTTGCTACTATCATCTTTCAACATAGTTTTTCTCTAGGAACATATCGAAAATAAATGGGGAGCTACATCGCGAGCTATTGATCTACAACATAGTTATGCAAATACTACCAGGACTAAGTTTATGATAAATTAAAGTTCAATTAATCATATTACTTAAGAACTCCCACTTAGATAGACATCCCTCTAATCATCTAAGTGATCACGTGATCCATATCAACTAAACCATGTCCGATCATCACGTGAGATGGAGTAGTTTTCAATGGTGAACATCACTATGTTGGTCATATCTACTATATGATTCATGCTCGACCTTTCGGTCTCAGTGTTCCGAGGCCATATCTGCACATGCTAGGCTCGTCAAGTTTAACCCGGGTATTCTGCGTGTGCAAAACTGGCTTGCACCCGTTGTATGTGAACGTAGAGCTTATCACACCCGATCATCACGTGGTGTATCGGCACGACGAACTATCGCAATGGTGCATACTCAGGGAGAACACTTGTACCTTGAAATTTAGTAAGAGATCATCTTATAATGCTACCGCCGTACTAAGCAAAATAAGATGCATAAAGGATAAACATCACATGCAATCAATATAAGTGATATGATATGGCCATCATCATCTTGTGCCTTTGATCTCCATCTTCAAAGCACCGTCATGATCACCATCGTCACCGGCTTGACACCTTGATCTCCATCGAAGCATCGTTGTCGTCTCGCCAACTATTGCTTCTATGACTATCGCTACCGCTTAGTGATAAAGTAAAGCAATTACATGGCGTTTGCATTTCATACAATAAAGCAACACCCATATGGCTACTGCTAGTTGCCGATAACTATTACAAAATATGATCATCTCATACAACAATTTATATATCATCACGTCTTGACCATATCACATCACAGCAAGCCCTGCAAAAACAAGTTAGACGTCCTCTACTTTGTTTTTGCAAATTTTACGTGGTTGCTATGGGATTAGCAAGAACCGTTCTTACCTACACATCAAAACCACAACGATTTTTCGCCAAGTGTGCTGTTTTAACCTTCAACAAGGACCGGGCGTAGTCACACTCGATTCAACTAAAGATGGAGAAACAGACACCCACTAGCCACCTGTGTGCGAAGCACGGCGGTAGAACCAGTCTCATGAACGCGGTCATGTAATGTCGATCTGGGCCGCTTCATCCAACAATACCGCCGAATAAAAGTATGACATGTTGGTAAGCAGTATGACTATTATCGCCCTCAACTCTTTGTGTTCTACTCGTGCATATAACATCTACGCATAGACCTGCCTCGGATGCCACTATTGGGGAACGTAGTATTTCAAAAAATTTGCCTGCGATCACGCAAGATCTATCTAGGAGAAGCATAGCAATGAGCGGGGAGAGTGTGTCCACGTACCCTCGTAGACCGAAAACGGAAGCGTTTAGTAACGCGGTAGATGTAGTCGAACGTCTTTGCGATCCAACTGATCAAGTACCGAACACACGGCGCCTCCGCGATCTGGCCACGTTCAGCTCAGTGACGTCCCTCGAACTCTAGATCCAGCTGAGGCCGAGGGAGAGTTTCGTCAGCACGACGGCGTGGTGATGGTGATGATGAAGTTACCGATGCAGGGCTTCGCCTAAGCACTACAACAATATGACCGAGGTGGAAAACTATGGAGGGGGGCACCGCACATGGCTAAAGATCAACTTGTGTGTCTTGGGGTTCCCCTTTGGCCACGTATATAAAGGAGGGAGGAGGAGGCCGGCCTAGGAGGGGCGCGCCTATAGGGGGAGTCCAACTAGGATTCCCAATCCTAGTTGGAGTCCCCTTCCTTTTCCAAGAGGGGAGAGAGGGAAGGAGTAGGAGAGGGAGAAGGAAAGAGGGGGGGCAGCCCCCTCTCTAGTCCAATTCGGACTTGCCATGGGGGGGCACCCCTTGAGGCCTTTCTCTCCTTTCCCGTTTGGCCCATAAGGCCCACTACTTCCTCCGGCGAATTCCCGTAACTCTCCGGTACTCCGAAAAATACCCGAATCACTCGGAACCTTTCTGATGTCCGAATATAGCCTTCCAATATATCAATCTTTATGTCTCGACCATTTCGAGACTCCTCGTCATGTCTGTGATCTCATCCAGAACTCCAAACAACCTTCGGTACATCAAATCACATAACTCATAATACAAATCGTCATCGAACGTTAGACCCTACGGGTTCGAGAACTATGTAGACATGACCGAGACACATCTCCGGTCAATAACCAATAGCGGAACCTGGATGCTCATACTGGCTCCTACATATTCTACGAAGATCTTTATCGGTCAAACCGCATAACAACATACGTTGTTCCCTTTGTCATCGGTATGTTACTTGCCCGAGATTCGATCGTCGCTATCACCATACCTAGTTCAATCTCGTTACCGGCAAGTCTCTTTACTCGTTCTGTAATACATCATCCTGCAACTAACTCATTAGTCACATTGCTTGCAAGGCTTATAGTGATGTGCATTACCGAGAGGGCCCAGAGATACCTCTCCGACAATCGGAGTGACAAATCCTAATCTCGATCTATGCCAACCCAACAAACACCTTCGGAGACACCTGTAGAGCATCTTT
Source organism: Triticum aestivum (assembly GCF_018294505.1). NCBI lineage: Eukaryota > Viridiplantae > Streptophyta > Magnoliopsida > Poales > Poaceae > Triticum > Triticum aestivum. Next base: position 170,938,338 of record NC_057811.1, read on the forward strand.
ATAATCACCCAGTTACGTTGTGACGTTTGATAGCACACAAGGTGTTCCTCCGGTATTCGGGAGTTGCATAATCTCATAGTCAGAGGAACATGTATAAGTCATGAAGAAAGCAATAGCAATAAAACTCAACGATCATAATGCTAAGCTAACAAATGGGTCTTGTCCATCACATCATTCTCTAATGATGTGATCTCGTTCATCAAATGACAACACATGTCTATGGTCAGGAAACATAACCATCTTTGATTAACGAGCTAGTCAAGTAGAGGCATACAAGGGACACTCTGTTTTGTCTATGTATTCACACATGTACTAAGTTTCCGGTTAACACAATTCTAGCATGAATAATAAAAATTTATCATGATATAAAGGAAATATAAATAACAACTTTATTATTCACTAGTAGAAAACAGGGCATTGGTTCAGCCCTCGTAATACCATTAATCCCGGTTCGCTCACGAACCGGGACCAAAGGAGGTAACTGTCCCGATTCGTGAGCCCAGGGGGCCGGCCGGGCCACGTGGGCCACTGGTCCCGGTTCGTCTGGACCTTTTGGTCCCGGTTCCACGCACGAACCGGGACCAATGCGCCTCGCCCCTGGCCCATGACCATTGGTCCCGGTTTGTGCCACAAACCGGGACTAAAGCGTTGGTCCTCGTTGCGGTCAGAGTTTAGTCCCACCTCGCCAACCGAAGGGCGCTCACACCGGTTTATAAGCCCGTCCCTCTCTGCCTTGTTGAGCTCCTCTCAAAATGAAAATAGATGCCCTTATACAGGGAATTTGACCTAAATTCAGAGTGAATTTCTCTGAAATTCATAGAAATTTATTATGAATTTAGGTTGAATTCTCTCTATAGGCGCATCTATGCTCATTTTTTTATGTTGGGGTTGGCGATATTTACAGACTTTTCGTGTGTTGAATATGCACCATTCAAAATCAGTCTCTGCTTTGAATGGTTCATTTTGAACACACGAAAAGTCTGGAGTTCAAATAAGTTCAAGAAAATGAAATCCCTTTGTAACAGATGAGTTTCCGTATGAAATCCTGATACTTTGAAAGAGATTGTCCGTTTTGTACACGAAGTGCATCCAGTTTTTGTCATAACCCTCTCAACTTTCTTGCACATGCTATGTGGATGAAATGATGATACCATGCCAACTTTCAACCTTTTCAGAGTTCATTTGAAATGCTTTTCAATTTTAGGGTCTTATAGCTCAAAATAATTAGTAAATGCATGAAAAATAAGAAATGAAGTCAGAAAGGATTGAAAAATGATGATGTGGCTTTGAATGGTGCATTATGAACACACAAAAAGTCAGGAGTTCAAACAATTTTTAAAAATGAAATCCCTTTGTAACAGACGAGTTTCCGTATGAAATCCTGATACTTTGAAAGAGATTGTCCGTTTTGTACACGAAGTGCATCCAGTTTTTGCCGTAACCCTCTCAAGTTTCTTGCACATGCTATGTGGATGAAATGATGATACCTTGCCAACTTTCAACCTTTTCAGAGTTCATTTGAAATGCTTTTCAATTTTAGGGTCTTATAGCTGAAAATAATTAGTAAATGCATGAAAAATGGTGCATGAAAAATAACAAATAAAATAAATAAGTAATTAGAAACAAAATAATATAAACTTTATTAAAATATATAAGTAGAAACAAAATAAAATAAACTTTAATAAAATTTATGAAACTAAAATTAACAAAGTATTTTCTGTTCAAAACATTATAAGAAACCTCTAGTATTATTGAAACTAAAATCATATAAAATTGATGCAACTAAAATTATCGAAGTATTTTCTGTTCAAAATCATTAAAAGCAAAAAGAATTTTCATAAAGAACTTTTTTGATAGAAACTTTAATAGAAAAAAGAATTATCATAAAGTAAAATAAATAAGTAATTAGAAACAAAATAAAATAAAATAAATAAGTTTTTTGTTGTAAGTAGAAACAAAACAAAATAAATAAAGCAAAAAAGAAAACAAAAAACAGGCAAAAAATAAAAAATATGCCACCTACTGGACCACCACGGCCTGAATACGACTAGAAACCCATCGATGGGCCAGGATTCAGGCCCGCAGAAGGCCCAGTAAGCCCATCAGGCATAGCAGTGACAATTAGGCTCGTAAACCTGCAATGAAGAGGAGCTCGAGAGGGGTGCGGCAGTGGGGCTTATAAACCACTGCGCGCCCCTCTCAACTAGCGAGGTGGGACTAAACTTTCGACGCGGGCGCAGCAGCACAAGGCCTTTGGTCCCGGTTGGTGGCACCAACCGAGACTAAAGGGGTGCATTGGTACCGGTTCGTGGCGCCAACCGGTACCAATGCCACCCCTTTAGTCCCGGTTGGTGCCACCAACCGGGACCAAAGGCCGCCGCTTCCCGCCCTTTGGGCTGCTGAAAAGAGGCCGTTGGTCCCGGTTGGTGGCACCAACCGGGACTAAAGGTGGCGTTGGTCCCGGTTGGTGCGACGAACCGGGACCAAAGCCTTTCCTATATAAGAAACACTTGGCGAAAATTCAGAATTTCATCGCCAGTTGCCCCCGACGACGCCGACCTCCTCGACCCCGCAAGGCTGCCCCACGCCGACGCCGTCCGCCACCCACGCCGTCGCCCTCTGCCGCCCTCGAGCACGCCCGGCCGCGCCCCTGCGCCACGAACCGCCCCCACCGTCGCCCTCGTCGCCGGCCACGCCCCTGCCCCGGCCCGCACCCCCCACCGTGGTCGTCGCCGACGCCCTCGCCGCCCCCGCCGTCGCCCTCGCCGCCCCTGCCGTCGCCCTCGCCGGCCGCCCCCGATGTGAGCCGCCGCCGCCACGGCTCTGTTCAGTGCTTTTTTCTTCATATAATGTGTTTTTTTTGTTCATTGCATTTTTTTCATATATATATATAATGTATATATGTATGTGGTAGCTATATGATGAATGGATGTGGCTATGTATGTATGAATATAATGTTCATCGCATTTTTTTGTTTATATATGTTTTTTTTCATATATGTATTAATTTTTATTTAGGTTGTTAGTAGATATCGATTTTAGGTTAGTGCATTTTAGGTTAGTGTAGAGGAAAAAGTAAAATTAGTAAGTACTACTTGATTTTAGGTTAGCGCTTAGTAGTTGAACTAGTTGATTTAATAAAACTACTTTATTTTACTATATGTAGAAGTAGTTTATTTTAGTAAGTACTACTTTATTTTATTTATAGTAAGTGCTTAGTAGTTGAACTAGTTTATTTAATAAAACTACTTTATTTTACTTTATGTTGAAGTAGTTTGTTTTTAGTAAGTACTACTTTATTTTATTTATAGTAAGTGCTTAGTAGCCAGTTGAACCAGTTGATTTAATAAAACTACTTTATTTTACTATATATAGAAGTAGTTTATTTTTAGCAAGAAAATTAATAGAACTAGTTTATTTTTTTTAGTTAAAGCAATTATTCCCGCATCGACGTCGACGATGCCAATCCCGCATCCTCGTCGTCGACTCGGCGGAGGAGGCCGGCTTGATCAGAGGGGCCATGTCCGGGACTGGGCTCCGCCGGGCTGGTTTTGAGAGGTGCTACCTTCCGGGGGGCGTAGGTTGGTGAGGAGCCAGCCCGTCGTTGACCCGATCCTTGTTTGGTCGCGGTCGCGTGGGCCAGTGACGGTGCCGAGGCTTCCGGCCACCGCGGAGGTGGTACGTCACCGTGTCAACGAGGAGGACCAGCACGTCCGTCGCTACATGGTTGCGTTGGAGGGCAGGTTCAACAATACCTGGCAGGTTCTTCAGGGATCTCACTGGAGCTATGATCCTGTGACGGTTCCTTCCCTTTGGGTGTCCACCGCCCGTGCCGATACCCGTCGGGCGCTACGGTTCTAGCCGTACTGGCGATATGTATGATAGTATTCGAGGTGTATTAGTGATAATATTAGACGATGTACGGACGCATGGAGATGATGTAGTTTTGCTTATAATTGAATGCATCCTAATTTGAATACTTCTTTATTTTGTGATTTGATTTTGCTTATTGAATGCTCAAATTGGAAAACTACTCCTACTTTGAATGCTAAAATTGGAGAGCACTATGAAAGGCATATGCATATGATTAGTTGATAGCTTATAGGGTTTTTGTTTTCGCAGAAATCTAGGAGCCCCCCTCCATCATCCCCGCCGTCGTCCCCGTCACCGACCCCTCCGACCTCGAGGTGAGACCAGCCACGAACCGGTTTTAGAAAGATAATTAAACGATATTTCGGGTTGACTTTAAGTCTATTGAGTCTCCACCATATATGAGAGGACGAAGAATCCCGACTGTTGTCGTGGGGGTAGCTTCTCCTTCGTTCCCGTGTACTAGACAATTTGGTGTAATGGACTCGGGAACGAAAGGAAGGAGCTACCATCACCGACGGTCGCAAATGTCTGAGAGGAATCAGTGAGGGAGAGTTCCACCATATATATATGAGAGGACGAAGAATCCCGACTGTTGTCATGGGGGTCGCTTCTCCTTCATTCCCGTGTGCTAGACATTTTGGTGTAATGCACTCGGGGATGAAAGGAGGAGCGACCATCACCAACGGTCGAACGTATACACCACGTGAGCTGAGAGTTTTCAAGAAAAGACTCGACAAACCGATAGTCAACCCGTCATGAATAATAATGATCTAACTTAGGTTTTTTAGTACATATATTTAATTGTAGACGTTTAATATTTGAATTATGAACATAGAAAATGTCGTACTCGGACGACGAAAGTCTCCCGGGGAAGTGCGACTGGTGCCACGACGACCGAGGTCTGTGCGACAGGCCTCACCTGGACGAAGATCGGCGCTTCAGTATTAAGTTGGAGGAGACCTTCGATGTTGAAACGGTAAGCAACGATGACAAGTGTTATTTTTTTCGTAATTAAGCACGACTTCAACTATTTCAACGTGTACTTTTCATCTTTTACAATTCGACTAGCTTATCCCATGCCATGCAAGACGCTACGTCTTGGAGAGGATGGGTTTTGAAGACCATGAAAGTATGGAAACAAAGAAAATTCACCTAAGGGCCCATCATGATACAGATTTTGAAGTAAATATGTATAATTCTGAGAGCGTAACCCGTTTTGGTTGCAAAAATTGGGAAGCATTTTGCAAGATGTATGGTTTTGATGAGGGTATGCTTGTCACCATGGATCTTGGTGATCCTGACATCGAGCAAGACAATATGGACATTTGGGTCCTTGTTGATACGCCTCCAATTCTACCGCTATGTGAGTTTCTCAAACATAGTTATTAGCTAATTTATATTATTCATTTCAAAATAGTTGACAGCTTATTTTCATTTACATCTTATTTTGATTGTTCAAACGATGTGCGGAACATGGTAGACAGAACCTACTACACCGATGGCTCTGAGTTAACTTATAAGGAGAAACTCATCTGGTCGGATTTTGTACTGATCTTGAAAATTACAATATCTATTGTAAAACTCCTCCACATTATGGTCAATACATGCCACTAGTGGACGTGTTGAACTACGGTAACTACTATGGAGATACCCTGGTAAGATTTCTTACTATTACGACATCCGTGCATCTTTTGCATACTTCTAAAACTAGTACATCATTGCCAACTATGAAGTTATTACTATGTTTTTCAACAGATAATCCCAGAGGATTGTGTGCCTCATTTGATGTATCCGAATGGTAGCCTTGATGTTTTGAACATACAACCAGGTCATCCTACGAATCTCAACTGTCCATACCGGATTTCTAAAAGAAGTGGAGACATGAAAATCAAAAAATGGAAAAAATGTATGGACAGTCGCATGGAGGTTCTTGGAAGTAAAAGGAAGCGAAGCGCAAAAATTGGAGACAGGATGATCTCCATTCTCCATAATGGAGAGTCAGGGTCTATATTGTTTTATGCTATTTTACCTTAAAGAGGGTATTTAGGTCCTACCTAATACTGATGATCATGTGCTAAGAACAATTAAGTAGGGTTGGTTCGATGACTATGAGGATGATGATTGTATGACTTGTTATTAATAACGAGTAGAAGTTGTATGATGATGATTAGTAGGACTTGTTATTATGATGATGCATGATGCGGGCATGAAGAGTTATTATATATCAGTGCGTGAAATTAACATGGATTGGAATGAAGTGAAGGCAACAAGCATGTGGTGCATGTCGAAAGTAGTACTAATCCAAACTTGATCAAGTTAGGATTAATATTACTTTCGACATGCACCACATGTTGCCTTCACTTTAATCTAAGCCATGTTTAGGCATAGCAGTAGCGTTGGTAAATCAAGCACGGAAATAAGAGAGGACGGTTCTCTCTGTTAGCTAGCTTACACACCCTAAATTACCCCCTAAACCCTCCCCCTTAAAAAAACAAAAACCCCAGCCACTGAAATGCTGACACGTGGATGCCTTTTGGTCCCGGTTCGTGTCACCAACCGGGACCAAAGGCCCTCCTGCCTGGGCTGGCCGCAGCGGCCACGTGGAGGCCCATCTGTCCCGGTTCGTGTAAGAACCGGGACTAAAGGGCTAGGGCATTAGTAACGACCCTTTAGTCCCGGTTCAACAACCGGGACAAAAGGCCCTTACCAACGGGGACAGATGACCCTTTTTCTACTAGTGATTGCCTCTAGGGCATATTTCCTTCAGAAGGGGGTGCCGCCCCCTTTCCTTCTCCTTCTCCCTCTCCTCCCCCCTTTCCCTCTGCGGTAAAAGGAAGGGGGGTCCAAATTGGACTTGGAGTCCTAGTAGGACTCCTCCCCACTTGGGGGCTCGCCTTGGCCGGCCTCCTCCCCTCTCCTTCCTTTATATACAGGGACAGGGGGGCACCTCTAAACACATCAATTGTTTCTTAGCCGTGTGCGGTGCCCCCCTCCACCGTTTACTCCTCCGGTCATATTGTCGTAGTGCTTAGGCGAAGCCCTGCGCAGATCACATCACCATCACCACGCCGTCGTGCTGACAAAACTCTCCCTCAACACTTTGCTGGTTCAAGAGTTCGAGGGACATCATCGAGCTGAATGTGTGCAGAACTCGGAGGTGCCGTACGTTCGGTGCTTGATCGGTTGAATCGAGAAGACATTCGACTGCATCAACCGTGTTAAGCTAACGCTTCCGCTATCGGTCTACGAGGGTACGTGGACACACTATCCCCCTCTCGTTGCTATGCATCTCCTAGATAGATCTTGCGTGATCGTAGGATTTTTTTTTGAAATTGCATGTTATGTTCCCCAACATTAACAAACAACAAAGTCATTTTGGAACTAGAGCTGCCACGTTACAATCGGAAACAAAAGTATTATTGAAATCGTGGGCATTCTACTAACCATATATGTGCCGCCATGCGTCCCCTCTTTTTATTGGCTTGGCGGCGCCGTGCGTGGTAGCTATTTGAGTACGGGAGGCGTGCGAGCAGACCCATGCGCGTGCTTATCGGGAGGCGAGGCCCTTAACCTCCATCCATCGCCCAATTCTCTCCCTACTTCTCCATTAATGGTGCCCGAGCCCTTGTTTTATGGTGTGGCTATGTCTTACTCGACTGAGATTTAAGAGAGAGAAAAAAATCTGAAAAGAAAATTTTGCACGGATCTTGATGTAATATCTGACGGACATATATAGCATCGACTGAGACTTATAGCAAGACTGATATACATATAATGACGATGGCAGCGGATAATAATTGTCTTACATATTTAGAAAGATAATTAAAAATGCCACATGCGGCAATGCTCGAAATACACAAGGGCAAAAGAAGAACGAAGACACAGACAATAATCTGGGTCGCTACTCTCTACTTTCTTGATGCGTTGCTGCAGGGCGTGAAGTTCCTCCAACACCTTTCATCATCGCCTCCACGACTAGCTCTCACGGCGAGCGGCCATGATCTCTTTCATGTCCTCAATACGTTGCTTGGCAGCATCCACGGATTCCTCCACCAGCCTTTCTTTCTCGATGCGGAGCATGGCATTCTCGTCCATAAGTTTCTTGACAATGACACCCGTCTTCTTCAACAAGGCAGTGGTCTCCTCGTGCTGCTTCCCCCTTCCGGCGATCTTTGCCCTCAGCAGGTCGCGCTCAGTGCGGAACTTCTCCTTGTCCTCCTTAGTCGCCGGTTGACGCCGGTAGCATTTTCAAACGAGGCATTCATCTCGTCCTGCAGCTTCGCCCAGCCGGAGATCCGATCCATCAGGCTATCGAGCATAGCGCGCATGCGCCTGTGAGAGTCCCTGCCTGCATGCGAGAGATGTTCCTAGGCCGCCGCGGCGCGGGAGGACCTCTTTGCTGCATCCGCGGCACAGTGGGACATCTTTGTTGCTTCTGTGACGCGGCCGGACCAGACTGCTGCTTCGACGGTGTGTCGGGACCTCTGTGCTAGTTCGGCGGCGCGGTGGGACCTCTGTGCTGCTACGGCGACGCGGCGGCACATATCGGCTGCTTTCGCGACGAGGCGAGACATCTCTCGTGTTTTCGCTTCCATGCTCGCCTCTCCCTGGTAGTAATTTCTCGACCGAGAACTCATGCGGGCCATGGCAGACGCAAGGGAACGACGATGAAAGACTTGTTTGTTTTTGTTGATGAGGAATTGAGGAGGAATGTGCAGTCATCTTGGAGTGGGTAGTATTTATAACCGAGTAATACGCTGCTAAGTGGGAAACCATTTAGGTTTTGATTGGTGTGAATTTGTAGTTAATATAGCGTGGTAATTTGGAATGTGACGGAAAGCAAGCTCAAAATTTATTGACGATTCTAGTTTTGAAATGTGGCACGACTCCCTGGTGGCGTAACGTGGCTCGACCCCACCTGTCAGGAAATAATTATCAAAGGCTTTAACTAGACGGCAGTGCTTCGTTTGAGTTTTTGTGAGCAAGTGGAGGAGGAGGAGGGGAAATGTGAGCAACGTTAGTTGCCTGGGCTAAAACCATTGTTCAGGAAATCGGTAACTAGTGGCTGCTTGGTCGGCTTGGGAGTAGTGATTAATCGGTGAATCGGCCTATTACCTGGATTAATTGGTCGGCCATTAATCGATAGATTAAACAGGAATTGCCAACATATATCTAGTTTTTTTATGTATTATACCATACTCTCATGCTCTCAACTATGTAATATACCAAAATATGCTACTGGTTGGTCGAACCCTAACTATTGAGGAGCAAGAGAAGGATGGGAGGGGTTACATGGAAACTTATTGGGCTTTGTTTGCCCACAAGTTAATGGGTCAGCAACGATTAATCGGCCTAACAACCAATTAATCGGTCTAACTGGCCAATTAATCGTCCTGACAAGTTAACATGATGAATAGGTGCTATTTGAATCGGTCACCCTACAAGTAGTGATTAACTGGCCCATTAACTGATTAATCAGACAAATTCTTGAATAGTGGGTAAAAGTGAGGATAACTAAGCAACCAAAGGGCACGAAAGTAGAAATCCCTTTAGATATACTCACTCCTTTCCGGTTTGAAGGGCCAAGCTCAAAAATGGTTTGAAGGGCTAAACTCAAAAATCGCTTCAACCAAGATAGATGATGAGTGATGGAGCAAATTTTGTAGGTTGCAAAATTAACATGCTCGTTTAAATAAACGTGCTTAGTCTGCAAGTGTATGCATTTGGGACCACTAAATTAGCAAAAACGGCTACATGCACAAGTAAGCTTCCTGTTAACGCGCCTCGGAATTAAAAGGATGATGAAGAGGAGTGAAAACAGGACTAACAAAATGAAATAACTAAAAAAAATGAGGTAGTGTCAATAAATCGGAAATGAGACTGTAGACTTTAGCAAGACAACTCATAATTTTTTTCTCACAAAATATATTTTTTAGAACTACAAAATACATTAAATAAGGGCTGCTTTAACGGAAATGGTTTTTGTACGACAATTTTTGTGCGAAGCTTGTACGACCATACGCAGAATATATATGCTGCATGCTATGGCTCACGCGCCGATTGTCTCTGATGGGGTTTCATCGGAAGTATAGCATTGATCTTGTTTTAATAAATAAAAACAGTAAGATATATTGTACCGGAACTACTATCTCTAACCATCTACTACCCTACTATCATTAGATATAGCTTCCTCCAAAAAATCATTAGATATGACTTAAGATATAATGAACTGAAACTGTTACAGGAGTATCTAAACATCTACAGTAATATCATTAGATATAGCTTAAGACATAATGAACTGGAACTGCCGATATGACCAAATTTACCTTTGATCTATGCCAAAAAAAAAAACGTGTCTATCAATATGCATTTCGTGCTGGGAAAAATGCGGAACGGACTTGTTCGTTTTTTGCGCACCAAACAAAACCAACCCCATACGCCTTCCATCATCTAACACGGTCAATTAAACAAGAGTGCGAAATCCCTACTTCGTTGACTCTTTACTAACCCACCCCCAAAACAAAAACAAACAACGCACCCCCTCTTCGGCTCTTCCCCGGCCCCATGGCCGCCGGCCTTCGCTTCTCTCCCCCTTCCTTCTCCTCCTCCCCACTATATAACCCCGCCCTTGCCTTCCCCTGTCACCCAAAACCCCACGCCATTAGCACCGGCTCACGTACACGGGCTCCAAGAAACGCAGCGCACGACCCAGAGAGAAGAAGAACGACGCACCGTCGTCTCCCGCCCTGCCCGCTCTGTTTCAAGAAACAAGAAACAGGGGAGCCGAGCCGAGCCGACCACGGCGGCAATGGGGGACGAGATGGAGGCGGCGGCGTGGGCGTGGCGCGGCTGGGTGTCGTGGCGCGCGGCGGCCGTGCTGCTGTCGGCGTGGCTGGCGCTGCACGTGGCGGCGCGGGTGGCGGACGCGCTGTGGTGGCGGCCGCGGCGGCTGGAGGCGCACTTCGCGGCGCAGGGCGTGCGCGGGCCGCCGTACCGCTTCCTGCTGGGCTCCGTGAAGGAGATGGTGGGGCTCATGGTGGAGGCCTCCTCCAAGCCCATGTCGCCGCCCACCTCCCACAACGCGCTCCCCCGCGTCCTCGCCTTCTACCACTATTGGCGGAAGATCTACGGTGCGTCCCTCCCTCCCTCCCTCCTCGCCGCCGCTCATGCATACATACGCGCGCACACGTATACGCATGTATTGTGCAAGAATAGTATCTCAGCCAGCATCACCTGCCTGCGTCTCTGCGTGGCTTAATTGCTCATCTTTTTGGGCGGTTTTGGTTGCATCTGCTTGTTGATCTGTTCCCTCCCCTCCCTGTCCGATTTTCTGTTTGGCTCCTCTCTCTGTCTATCTGCGCGTCTGTTTGTGACCAGGGCTCAGCTTTTGTCTCTTGTTGTCAGCAGCTCAGCTCACCTAGCTTATCTCTCTTTCGTTTGCGCATATGGGGTTTATGACATTTACTTCGCCTCTTCCTCCTCACAGACACCTCTGTTTCCCTCTGGTTCTTGCGTTGAATGGCAATTTCCGTCTCTTCCTCGTCCTTTTGGGTCATCATTAATGGTTTTGGTGACGATGCAGGTCCGACGTTCTTGATATGGTTCGGGCCGACGCCGCGGCTGACGGTGGCGGAGCCGGAGCTGATCCGGGAGATCTTCCTGACCCGCGCCGACGCCTTCGACCGTTACGAGGCGCACCCCGTCGTGCGCCAGCTCGAGGGGGACGGCCTCGTCAGCCTCCACGGGGACAAGTGGGCGCTCCACCGCCGCGTCCTCGGCGACGCCTTCTACCCCGACAACCTCAACGTACGAACGCCGTGCTGCTCCCCTGTTTTCTTCTTGTTCGTGGCCGCGCTGGCGGTCCGTGCGACGGTTCGATGTACGGATGTGCTGACGGCGACGTGGTTCGATTTTGCAGCGCCTGGTGCCGCACGTCGTCAAGTCGGTGGCCGCGCTGGCGGAGAAGTGGCGGGAGATGGCGGCGGCCGACGGCAGCGGCGAGGTGGAGGTGGACGTGGCGGAGTGGTTCCAGGAGGTGACGGAGGAGGCCATCACGCGCGCCACCTTCGGCGGCAGCTACAACGACGGCCGGGTGGTGTTCGGCATGCAGAGCCAGCTGATGGCCTTCGCCTCCGAGGCGTTCCGCAAGGTCCTCGTCCCAGGCTACCGGTTCATGCCGACCAAGAAGAACTGGCTGTCGTGGAAGCTGGACAGGGGTATCCGGCGGAACCTGACCAAGCTCATCGGCCGGCGCAGCGAGGAGGCGGCCGCCGTGGAAGCCGCCGAGGGCGAGAAGGCCGACACCGGGAGCTTCCGCGACTTGCTGGGGCTCATGATCAATGCCAGCCAGAGGACGACGCGGGCGAAGGCGATCCCGGTACATGACATGGTGGAGGAGTGCAAGACGTTCTTCTTCGCCGGGAAGCAGACGACGACCAACCTCCTGACGTGGGCCACCGTGCTGCTCGCCATGCACCCAGAGTGGCAAGAGCGCGCCCGGCGCGAGGTGCTCGACGTGTGCGGCTCCGACGACCCCTCCAAGGAGCACCTCCCCAGGCTGAAAACGGTACGTCCTCTCACAGCTCTGCCGCCACGATTCCGATTCGTTTCCATCTGCAGGAGAAATTTCAAACCCGCCGCAGGCAGAAGGGCGTTTCGGTCATTTCATTCAAGCGCTGACACACACTCTGCATGTTCCATGTGTTTTGTCACGACAGCTGGGCATGATCATAAACGAGACGCTCCGGCTGTACCCGCCGGCGGTGGCGACGATCCGGCGCGCCAAGGCCGACGTGCGGCTGTCGGACGGGTGCATGATCCCGCGCGACATGGAGCTGCTCATCCCGATCATGGCCATCCACCACGACGCGCGGTACTGGGGCCAGGACGCGGCGCAGTTCAACCCGGCGCGGTTCGCCGGCGGGGCGGCCAGGGCGGCGAAGCACCCGCTGGCCTTCATACCCTTCGGGCTCGGGTCCCGGATGTGCGTGGGCCAGAACCTGGCGCGCCTGGAGGCCAAGCTCACCATGGCCATCCTCCTGCAGCGGTTCGAGATCCGGGCGTCCCCCAACTACGTGCACGCGCCGACGGTGCTGATGCTCCTCTACCCGCAGTACGGGGCGCCGTTGATCTTCCGCCCGCTGGCATCGCAGCCGTCGGCGGGTTCCACGACGTCCTCCTGTCCTCCCAGCCCCCAGTTCCTTTGTCAAAACTGACAGAACAGGAGGATGTTTCCACTAGACTAGAAAAGAAGGGTAGGGCAGGAAGAGGTGTGGGTCACCGTGGATGGACATGGAGCCCCTCGAACGAAAATCATAGGACAAGCCCAAGATGACCGAAACGCCCCTCCAACCAGCCCCCGACCCTGCTGTGTAGTGTGTATATATATGTGAGTCCAGGTGATAGAAAGAGCCAAGAATCACTAACTTTTTGTCCTGGCCTGTGTGTGGCCCTGCCTGGGACCCGTCAGGTTGCCAAAAATGCCCTCCTTAACAGACCGGATCAGGCCAGCCCCCTCTTTTTTAAGATTTGATGGCACACAGGAGGAGAAAGGCCCCCACCTCACCTCTCCTCCTTTCTTCTTGTTGTGTTGCCCATGGCTTCTGGTGTATGTATTTGTACAGATGTTTATTCCGTCATCATTATCGCCCATCGGGAAGAAAAGAAGTGAAAACGGTGTATGGAGTATATAATTTCCTTGGTACCCTGTGTCTACCTTACGCGCGGCATTCTCTTCCTTTTACCGGTCTCTCCAGTGTGTGGTCGGTGATCCTGCCTCCACTATACAAAGAAGAAAGAACTTGCGTAATTAACAATCCTGGTCCTGTCTACTGACTCGCTTTTGTTAAAGAAAAGTCTATGGAAAGTAGGAAATCCAAGCAAATTCAAAGCTAACCAAACGAGTCTAATTTTGTGCTTGTGCGGCCCACAGAACATTCATACGAAAACCAGATGATACTAGGATTTAGTATTTGTCAAGGAAGAGAGGCTGAATCGAGAGTGGACATTTGGGGTGGGGCCGGCAGCCAAATCCCGGTGGGCACAGCAGCCAGGGGGTGCCTGCCTCTGCCTGTGGTTGGGGGCTAGCTGTCACTGCCGCAAGGAGCATTCCCAACGGTTACGCAAACGGACAACGGAGGAAGCACCCGCTACGTGGCTGGGCCGGAGGGAGAGCCACGCAGCGGCTCTCTCTCTCGTGCTGCTCACCGGAAAGAGCGTCGTCTGTGGGTTTTTACCGGCCCGACCCATGCGGCCATGCCAAACCCCCTGTTCCTCCACCCGATTCGCCGGTTGAGCCATTCTGCGCCCCGCAGTGGGAACGTGTGCGCTGAGTTTTTTTTTTCTTTAGAGAAGATGGTGTGCGCTGAGTTAGGCGAGCTACTGCGTTGAGATTTACTACCTGGAACGCGTATTAGACCTTTTATTAGGTGCATTTGTCGCAATCGACGTCCTTGTTGTGGATTCGAAGCGTATACACGCGATTTAGACTGCGTTCGGCATCAAGGTAGATTATGATAATTCAGTTTTCCAACCAGCACGTCGAAGAAAGTTGGTCACTACAACAAGGGTCATAAAACGGTGCATCAGCACCGATGAACCTCCATCTGCCAAGACGTCATTACAATGCTTCATTTGGCTTACTTAGAATGCTGGGATTATCCTAATGTCATTTGTACGTATGTGGATTGCCCAACGAGTCATTGAGTGAAGAAGAGGGAAGCCTGTTATGTCTAAACGCGGCATTTTGCACTATGCATATTTGGTCCTGAAAAAGCAACTCACCGGAAAAACAGCTCTCGAGTCGCCCCCGTGGGCGGCTCGGGAGCAAACCCTAGCCGCCGCCGCCAGCAGCCCAGCCACCGCCTTCTCCTCCCCTCGCCGCCGCCGGCAGCGGTCGCCGGGCAAAGCCCGCGCGGCTCGGCGGCGGCGGGGCACCTTTTCCTCCTCCCGTCCGTAGGTGGCTGGCGCGGGCTGGTTGTCTCGGCGGGAGCTCGAGCGGCTGCGCGCGCTTGGGGCGGCGCGGCTGGCCGGCGAGGCGGCGCACGGAGGCGCGGTGCGCGTAGGCGTGGGCGCGCAGGGCGCGGATCTGACGTATGGCGCGGGATCCGGCGGTGGGCTGCGAAGGTGGAGCTCCTCTACTCTGGTGCTGGACGGGCGGCGAGGCGAGGCTGGTGGTGATGCGTTGAGCTGCGGGCTGGGCGCGCGGGATGCGGGCTGGGCGTGCGCCGGTCGCCCGGGACGTGGGCGCGCTGCGCCGGGCGAGCCCCCGCTGGATCTGCAGAGTGCCTACCGCGGGGCGGGGTCGTGGTCAGCGCTGCGGCGGAGGAGAGGGGTCAGGTGGGAGCGAGCTGTTCGGCGGCGCATGGGCTCTTCATGTGCGTCGCCGGCCGTCGGCTCGATGAGCTCCAGAGGGCGGTGTGAGGTAGATCGGGCCCCGGCGTCCTGTTCTGCGAGGTGGCTGCGATGACCGTCGGGCGCAAGGGGCTGGCGGTTATCCGGCGCGGACCAGCGGCAGCGATGGAGACCTGGGCCCCGGCGTCCGGATCTGGTGGCTGCGGCGGACGTTGGGCGCGTGGGGCCAGCGGCCGTCGGGCGTTTGTCTGTGGTGGTGGCCTGGCTCGGGTTGGTGGTTGGAGGTGCAGCGTCGGGTGAAGACCCTGCTGCCAGTCTTTGGGCTGGGGCAGGCGACGGCGACGCCTGCGGGCGCCGCTTCCTTCTTGAAGGCGTCGCTGAGGCATTTCTGCTCGCTCCACCACGCAAGGCTGCTCGGGGGAAACCCTTGATCCCATGGGATCGGACGATGAAGGCGATGTGTGTCGCGCCTCTTGGGGCATCGTTTCAGGAGCTCCTTACCGGCCAGGGGGACCAGTGATAGATGGAGGATGTTGTTCGTGCTGCTTGGTCGTGTCCGGCGATGAGGGAGGTTTTGACTTCTGTGGCAACGATGACGGTGGAGAGCATTGTCGGAGGCGTGGCTTTCGTCATGGTAGTCGGCTCTTCTCCGGCGTGTCCGTGAGATTACCTCGGCTGCTTGTTGCTGTGAAGTCGAAGCTGCGGTGCGGGGCTCTGGTAGCGTACGATGACGAGCGACATGTGGTCCGTTCGGCGATCTCCTGTGACGCCAACCTTTTTGTTTTCTGTCGTTTCTCCGCCGGAGTCGGAGCTGCGTTGTCTTGCGGTGGGCGGATGGCATTCCGTCTTGTAAGTGTAGTGTTGTTCTGCAGCTAATAGGGCTGCCTTTTCTTTTTTCCTTTGATCTTCGGATCCTCCTCATGTTGTTTCTTCCGTTGCTTTCTGCTAAATCTAATTGAAGCCAGCAATTTGTTGGATCTTTAAAAAAAACATATTTGGTCCTGAAGTTGCTCTCGGATGACCACTGGGTTCCATAGAAAATAAATGGAAATGTGGCCCAACTCCCTCCTACTCCCGCCGTCGGCCACCGGCTACCACGTTAACGTCGTTGTAGCATGGATCCTACTCATGTCACTCTGCCACCACATTTTATACTACCCAACGCTATCGCGGTGCATATATCGCGTCCCTTTATAAGGTCATCTCCGACACCGACCCGCAAACCTCCCATAACGCGGTCCTGTATCAGTCCGCTAGACGGTACGGACGCGATTCCTCTCGCAAACCGATGACGCGCGGGGGGGGGGGGGTGCCACTACTAGGGAAAAGCCTAGCAGTAACGCGGGTTAAATGCTTAGCAGTAGCGCGGGTGGCTGCGCTACTGATACGACGCCACAGCTAACTTTTATCAGTAGCGCGGTTTGACCCGCACTACTGCTATCGAGGGATAGCAGCAGCGTCTATCTCCAACACGCATTGCTGCTAATAGCTGTAGGATTTTTTTTGAAACTATGATGATTTTTATAGCAAATTCGAAAACTATACACCCTAATGCAGAAAAATCAAAAGTATCACCCCGTCGGCCTCCTGTTGGCCGAGGAGGGACTTTTCGGTCTACTGAAGGCCGAAGAGGAACTTTTCGGTCTACTTTAGGCCGAAGAGGGACTTTTCGGTCAACCGTTGGCCAAAAAGGACTTTTCGGCCAACCGTTGGCCAAAAAGGACTAGAGTCCCTCTTCTGCCAACACATGCTCTACAGTTTTAGAAAATTCATATCAATTAGGATTTTTAGTATTTTAATTTGATTCTTTTTGCATTAGATTAGAAATTTTATGAAGTTTCTCTAGATATCAAGTTTGACTAGATTTGAAAGTTTGAATTTGAATTTGAATTTTCATGAATTTGCTCAAATCACTAGATTGCCTATAATTTGAGCTAGGAGTATTTTTTCAGATGATTCTCTTTGTTTATCAGTAGTAATTAATTGATGAATTTTATAATTATTTAAAATTAGGATTTTATGAAAGCAGTTCTGTTTTAGTGTTTTGTAGGTTTTATGCTATTTCTTTTAATTTTAATTGCTTTAAATTGTTTTCTTTAGTTTTTTTGACATATTCTTTTTGTTTCTGTTTAGTTATCAGTAGCTATTTTATTTGTAGTATTTTTTTGTATTTTATTTCTTTTATCCTACTAGAAAACTTGTTTTGAGCTTCATAGGAGTTTATATTTAAAAGTGCCTTATAAATCATGTACAACCATTGCCGTTTTATACATGAAAAAAAATACTTTTCCGCTATCTTTTTCCCTCCATTTTCTTTCCCGCCATTTTCTTTCCCGCCATTCTCTCCCGCCACACTAAGGAGTGCTGCATCGATGGAGGATGACTATGATGCCTTCATGTGGAGTGTGAAACACTGTGTGAGAGAAGTCATAAGTGTGAAACACTCTCCGATGATGATGACGAAGCTGCAAACACTTATGACTTCTCTCAGACAGTGTTTCACACTCTACCAGCAGCACCGACGCAGGAGACACACAGCGTGTCAGACGATGTTATCTACGGTCGTCGACACCATGAGGCTTGTTTTATAAGTTGGGAAGTGAAGATGGCAGGAAAGAAGATGGCGGGAAAGAAAATGGCAGGAGAGAATGGCGGGAAAGAAAATGGCGGGAGATAATGGCAGGAAATAAAATGGCGGGAGAAAATGGAGGGAGAGTGGCGACAAATAAAATGATGGGAAAGAAAATGGCAGGAGAAAATGGTGGCAAAGAATGGCGGGAGAAAATGTCGGCAAAGAATGGCGGGAGAAAATGGTGGCAAAGAAAATAGCGGGAGAAAATGGAGGGAAAGAAAATGGAGGATAAAAGAAATAAAATACAAAAAAAATACTACAAATAAAATATCTACTAATAACTTAACAGAAACTAAAAGAATATGTCAAAAAAATAAAGAAAACAGTTTAAAGTAATTAAAATTAAAAGAAATAGCACAAAACCTATAAAACACTAAAACAGAACTCGCTGCTACTAAAGCCATACCCCGCGCTACTGTTATTAGTTTCTGTTTTTTTTCTGCTCCATATTTTGTGCTGCTGAATTTTGTTTAGGGCTTTATACAATAATCTCTAGAATATCATACACATACAAATGTAATCATAGCATATACATACAAATAGTCTCATCAAATCATGTCATCATCATAATCATCATCCAACACAAAGTGGTCTCTCGTCATCATCTCGAAAATAGCGGTACAAGTCTCGAATACTTGCAACACATCGTCGTCCATCTAAACAATGATATATGCAAGAAGAGCTATCACTATGAGTGAGAGCGGAACTATGCAGTACATGAGGCGGCGGTTACGAGTCCTCTCTCGCGGTAGCGTGAACCTCAAGTAACTAGCTTCTGCTTCTTGTCTGCTTTTGAAGCCTTTATGGCTGGCGCCCGAAACCCAATCCACTTGCCCCTGACACTCAGGACACTCGTCGTACACTCCCGGAACCCTCGCTTTGTAGACGAGATAGCACTGCTTCTTCACCATCAAGAATCTAGGTGCCTATTAGAGATGCATCTTCATCAAGAGAATGTACAATCCTATGCAATAAAATATACTAGAGCAACACGAAAAAGAAAGGGTTAGCAACATATAGTACGCAAACTAATTAACTAGAGGTACGCAAGTCATCGTACCCAAACTAACAAAGTAGCATTACGCAAGTTCGGCAGGGACCATGGACATCACAAAGTCTCATTGCTACAGAAAGTATACAAGTTCAACCTACACATATCATCATCATCGGCATCGTAAATCACTAGAAGTTCCATCCTTCCATATCATCAAGGATGGACCCTAAATTCTTGAACGGCGTGAGGTCCTGACGTTGCATGCCTATGCGAGTTCGGACGTCAGCTCGCAATATAGGGCCGTGGTGGAACATCCCCTTCTCATCGACGACTTCTTTCATGATGATCGTCGTAATGTCCCTCTGGATGCGAAAGAAGTCATCTCTAAGTTTATAATCCGCTTCTCCATGAGATTCTACCCACTTGCGGATATGTCATCGTTTCTGCTTGTCATGCGAAGCTTAAGGTGATCCGTTCTGAACTCCATCATGAGATGGAGGAGGTAGAATCCATCGTTCTTGCTTGGTTTTGGGACATGGATGCAACAGAAGTTAGTTTTATGCGAGAAACCCAACTTCTTGTTCCTTTATTTCCCGATCTGCAGGTGGACACCCCTAATGCTGAAGCCTTGGAGAGCATCATCTAAAATATTCATTATGTGGGTGTAGTTCTTCTTCTCGTAGTTTCTGGTAGGGTCAAAATACACGGCGTGGGAGATTCGCGGGTAAAGAACGAGAAGGACGGCGCACCCGTTGCTGCAGGGGAAAAAAACACCTCAAATTATTCTCCTTATGAGCGAGAAGGAATGATTGAAATGTACGAAAGGGTTGTCCAGCACTGACTTACATTG
This sequence comes from Triticum aestivum, assembly GCF_018294505.1. Classification (NCBI taxonomy): domain Eukaryota; kingdom Viridiplantae; phylum Streptophyta; class Magnoliopsida; order Poales; family Poaceae; genus Triticum; species Triticum aestivum. Next base: position 170,958,038 of record NC_057811.1, read on the forward strand.
GATGATAAGGCAGGAGGACAATTTCCTGGTCCTTATTCTGTACCAGGAAGTTTTGGAGGTACTCCCTAGCAGTTTCACACTCAAAGTCGCCAAGACTCAAGAAGGACTCGTGCATGTAGTACGGATTCACCACACAGATTTGCGGGACTTCTTCTCTCTTCATGACGGAGCTCATATGTAGCGTAAAAAGGTGGACGATTGTAAAATCGAGCAGCCTTGTCAGAAACATCTCGGAGATATGGTCAAACCGCAGGAAGAACACCTCCGCGGGCCGTGTGTCGACGTAGGACTTCCCCTCAGGCACACGAGCCGCGTATGTCGGATATCCTAGATCCTTCGAGGCTAGTAGGCTTTTCTCAATCGACAGCACATGGTCGTGCAGTCTTCTTAGATCCCCTGATAGTGCCTCCAGCGGTTTTGGCGGTAGCATCGGCTCGCCCGTGACATGGAACATGGCCGCACCTTTGACGGGTACACGCTCTTCAAAATCCTCCATTTGGCTGCTATGTTCTCTGGCTTGTTTGTAGGCAGCTGAGCCTATCTTCCCCGGTCTCTTCCTCTCCTTTTTCTTGGGCTGACCTTCCAGACCCTTCCTTAACCCCTGCCCCAATGTTGCCGGGCTAAGCACTGTACGACCCCCGGCTAGTTGGGCCTGTGTTGAGGCGGCATCTTCAGGCGTGTCATGTGAGGATTTCGTGAAGAGAGACTTCTTGCAATCCCCCCTAGGACGTTCCTGCCCGGGCAGATCATCCATATCCTCATCAGCATGCTGATAGCCCGATTTGTCATATCGCTGACTCATCATATCTAAGTCACCGTCATAGGCGCCTGTATTGAGGAAACTCATTGGGTCCTCCACCTTCATCTCATCAGCCATTCTTTGTTCTACGGGGGCGATTACATCAGCCACTATTGGACCACCTTCATCACGTCGTTCGCCGCTCTCACCCGGCACTACAAGCGCTTGTAATTGCGTAGGAGGGCTGGTGGTCTTCATACATGCTTGTTGATGTGTGGTTATTGGTGTGCTCTTCGCCGGCTCCAGACGAAGAAGATCCTTTGGCCATAGCAGCACCCAACCCTTGCAGCTTCCAATCCGCAGCTGGGTCTCGTCGTCCTCTCCCCCTAGCCATACTGGAGGAGGCAAATCCTCGTGCCCCGATTTCACACTCGACAAGGTAACCCTGAAGTGCCCACCGGACATTGACTAGTTGTGGAAAGTGAGTACGGTGCACGGGGTTTCGTCGGCCTGCAAACACATGCCTGCGGCGTAAAACATCTGAAAGGCAACGAAAATGGAATATTCTAGATATATATGTTGGTGCGACATGTAATTACCGTGAGGGCGCCGAGCTCAGCCAAAGATGAAGGCCCGCCTAACGCGCCAGAGACTGAGGACGGGCTGCTATGAGCGGGTGCGGGTGCGAGAGCAGGCCCGGTTGCGTGAGCAGGTGATGGTGCGGTGGTGTTCTTCACGGAGTTGCTCGCGACGAAACTGGGCATGGGGAAATCATGTACCATCTTGTCTGGATTTTCCTTCGTCCAGTTGATGATAGCCGGGACCAAGTTAGTAGCGAAATCATTTCTGCAGGTATTTACAGCTGCATCGACTACCTGTTGTAGCAACTCATTTTTCTCCTCAGCTGCTTTTTCCGCGTTCTCAGCTGCTTTTTCTCGAACGCAAGCTTCACCTTCTCGTCGATGTCCGCCTGAGTAAACTTCTTTTTCTGCTTCTTGGCCTCCGGGCCCTCGTTGTAAAACACCTTCCATGTGGCGCCGTCTCCGGCGTCGTGCACACGTCCATATTGCGGCCGCTGGCCCAAAGGGAGTCCCTTAAGTTTGTTCAAGGCCTGGTTGAGAGGGGTGTCCCACTTGGGCCTCATCGGCGAAGTAGGGCTTTCAGCTGCAAGCTGGTGTTGCTTCTCCTGCAGAAGGAACGTGAACCATTTATGAATGTGTAGTCAACTTGATCAGGAGCTAAATGTAAGGTGGTAAAAGAATAATTACCAGTATTCTAATCAATCTCCTCGTGATCTGGTCCATGTAAAAAGCCTTCTTTTCCTTGTCCCACTTGTAGCGGGCCCTGATGAAGTCACGCTCCAAGGGGTTGGTGAACTTCGCGAAGGGGTCTGGAAGACCCGCGGCTTCACGTTCTGTGTCCTCCTTATCCCATATGGGTCTTTTGCCAAGGTAGCCATGGCTTCCGAGGCGATGCTTCCCCGTGTTCCTTTGCTGAAGGCTCTTGAATTTCGCAGCCTTAGCCTTGGTTGCCTCGGTAGCGCAAGTGTCCTTGAACTTTTCTAACTCCTCTTGCGTAAGTGTCGGATTTTTCTCCAGAATCCTGGATAGGGGTTCCTCAGCCTCAATAGCTCGTTTCACCCTCCCTTTTCAGGATGCCAATGTTGGGGAACGTAGTAATTTCAAAAAATTCCTACGCACACACAAGATCATGGTGATGCATAGCAACGAGAGGGGAGAGTGTTGTCCACGTACCCTCGTAGACCGAAAGAGGAAGCGTTAGCACAACGCGGTTGATGTAGTCATACGTCTTCATGATCCGACCGATCAAGTACCGAACGCACGGCACCTCCGAGTTCAGCACACGTTCAGCTCGATGACGTCCCTCGAACTCCGATCCAGCCGAGCTTTGAGGGAGAGTTCCATCAGCACGACGGTATGGTGACGATGATGATGTTCTACTGACGCAGGGCTTTGCCTAAGCACCGCTACGATATTATCGAGGTGGACTATGGTGGAGGGGGGCACGGCACACGGCTAAGAGATCAATGATCAATTGTTGTGTCTATGGGGTTCCCCCTGCCCCCGTATATAAAGGAGCAAGGGGGAGAGGTGGCCGGCCAGGAGGAGGCGCTCCAGGAGGAGTCCTACTCCCACCGGGAGTAGGCCTTCCTTGTTGGATTAGGAGAAGGGGGAAGGAGGAGGGAGAGAGGAAGGAAAGGGGGGCGCCGCCCCCCTCCTTGTCCAATTCGGACTAGAGGGGGAGGGGCGCGCTGCCTACCCTAGCCGCCCCTCCTCTTCTCCACTAAGGCCCATGTAGGCCAATTAAACCCCCCCGGGGGGGGGGGGGGTTTCCGGTAACCCCCGGTACTCCGGTATATATCCGATAACCCCCGGAACCATTCCGGTGTCCGAATAGGGTCGTCCAATATATCAATCTTCATGTCTCGACCATTTCGAGACTCCTCATCATGTCCGTGATCTCATCCGGGACTCCGAACTACCTTCGGTACATCAAAACACATAAACTCATAATATAACCATCATCAAACTTTAAGCGTGCGGACCCTACGGGTTCGAGAACTATGTAGACATGACCGAGACACGTCTCCGGTCAATAACCAATAGTGGAACCTGGATGCTCATATTGGCTCCCACATATTCTATGAAGATCTTTATCGGTCAGACCGCATAATAACATACGTTGTTCCCTTTGTCATCGGTATGTTACTTGCCCGAGATTCGATCGTCGGTATCTCAATACCTAGTTCAATCTCGTTACCGGCAAGTCTCTTTACTCGTTCCGTAATACATCATCCCGCAACTAACTCATTAGTTGCAATGCTTGCAAGGCTTAAGTGACGTGCATTACTGAGTGGGCCCAGAGATACCTCTCCGACAATCGGAGTAACAAATCCTAATCTCGAAATATGCCAACCCAACAAGTACCTTTGGAGACACCTATACAACACCTTTATAATCACCCAGTTACGTTGTGACGTTTGGTAGCACACAAAGTGTTCCTCCGGTAAACGGGAGTTGCATAATCTCATAGTCATAGGAACATGTATAAGTCATGAAGAAAGCAATAGCAACATACTAAACGATCGTGTGCTAAGCTAACGGAATGGGTCAAGTCAATCACATCATTCTCCTAATGATGTGATCCCGTTAATCAAATGACAACTCATGTCAATGGCTAGGAAACATAACCATCTTTGATCAACGAGCTAGTCAAGTAGAGGCATACTAATGACACTCTGTTTGTCTATGTATTCACACAAGTATTATGTTTCCGGTTAATACAATTCTAGCATGAATAATAAACATTTATCATGATATAAGGAATAAATAATAACTTTATTATTGCCTCTAGGGCATATTTCCTTCAGTCTCCCACTTGCACTAGAGTCAATAATCTAGATTACACAGTAATGATTCTAACACCCATGGAGCCTTGGTGCTGATCATGTTTTGCTCGTGGAAGAGGCTTAGTCAACGGGTCTGCAACATTCAGATCCATATGTATCTTGCAAATTTCTATGTCTCCCACCTGAACTAGATCCCGGATGGAATTGAAGCGTCTCTTGATGTGCTTGGTTCTCTTGTGAAATGTGGATTCCTTTGCCAAGGCAATTGCACCAGTATTGTCACAAAATATTTTCATTGGACCCGATGCACTAGGTATGACACCTAGATCGGATATGAACTCTTTCATCCAGACTCCTTCATTTGCTGCTTCCGATGCAGCTATGTACTCCGCTTCACATGTAGATCCCGCCACAACGCTTTGTTTAGAACTGCACCGACTGACAGCTCCACCGTTTAATGTAAACACGTATCTGGTTTGCGATTTAGAATCGTCCGGATCAGTGTCAAAGCTTGCATCAACGTAACCATTTACGATGAGCTGTTTGTCACCTCCATAAACGAGAAACATATCCTTAGTCCTTTTCAGGTATTTCAGGATGTTCTTGACCGCTGTCCAGTGATCCACTCCTGGATTACTTTGGTACCTCCCTGCCAAACTTATAGCAAGGCACACATCAGGTCTGGTACACAGCATTGCATACATGATAGAGCCTATGGCTGAAGCATAGGGAACATCTTTCATCTTCTCTCTATCTTCTGCAGTGGTCAGGCATTGAGTCTTACTCAACTTCACACCTTGTAACACAGACAAGAACCCTTTCTTTGCTTGATCCATTTTGAACTTCTTCAAAACTTTGTCAAGGTATGTGCTTTGTGAAAGTCCAATTAAGCGTCTTGATCTATCTTTATAGATCTTGATGCCCAATATATAAGCAGCTTCACCGAGGTCCTTCATTGAAAAACTCTTATTCAAGTATCCCTTTATGCTATCCAGAAATTCTGTATCATTTCCAATCAGCAATATGTCATCCACATATAATATCAGAAATGCTACAGAGCTCCCACTCACTTTCTTGTAAATACAGGCTTCTCCAAAAGTCTGTACAAAACCAAATGCTTTGATCACACTATCAAAGCGTTTATTCCAACTCCGAGAGGCTTGCACCAGTCCATAAATGGATCGCTGGATCTTGCACACTTTGTTAGCTCCTTTTGGATCGACGAAACCTTCCGGTTGCATCATATACAACTCTTCTTCCAGAAATCCATTCAGGAATGCACTTTTGACATCCATTTGCCAAATTTCATAATCATAAAATGCGGCAATTGCTAACATGATTCGGACAGACTTAAGCATCGCTACGGGTGAGAAGGTCTCATCGTAGTCAATCCCTTTAACTTGTCGAAAACCTTTTGCAACAAGTCGAGCTTTATAGACAGTAACATTACCGTCAGCGTTAGTCTTCTTCTTGAAGATCCATTTATTCTTGATGGCTTGCCGATCATCGGGCAAGTCAACCAAAGTCCACACTTTGTTCTCATACATGGATCCCATCTCAGATTTCATGGCCTCAAGCCATTTTGCGGAATCTGGGCTCACCATCGCTTCTTCATAGTTCGTTGGTTCGTCATGGTCTAGTAACATAACCTCCAGAACAGGATTACCATACCACTCTGGTGCGGATCTTACTCTGGTTGACCTACGAGGTTCAGTAACAACTTGATCTGAAGTTTCATGATCATCATCATTAACTTCCTCACTAATTGGTGTAGGTGTCACAAGAACCGGTTTCTGCGATGAACTACTTTCCAATAAGGGAGCAGGTACAGTTACCTCATCAAGTTCTACTTTCCTCCCACTCACTTCTTTCGAGAGAAACTCCTTCTCTAGCAAGATTCCAAATTTAGCAACAAAAGTCTTGCCTTCGGATCTGTGATAGAAGGTGTACCCAACAGTCTCTTTTGGGTATCCTATGAAGACACATTTTTTCGATTTGGGTTCGAGCTTATCAGGTTGAAGCTTTTTCACATAAGCATCGCAGCCCCAAACTTTAAGAAACGACAACTTTGGTTTCTTGCCAAACCATAGTTCATAAGGCGTCGTCTCAACGGATTTAGATGGTGCCCTATTTAATGTGAATGCAGCTGTCTCTAGAGCATAACCCCAAAACGATATCGGTAAATCAGTAAGAGACATCATAGATCGCACCATATCTAGTAAAGTACGATTACGACATTCGGACACACCATTGCGCTGTGGTGTTCTGGGTGGCGTGAGTTGCGAAACTATTCCGCATTGTTTCAAATGAAGACCAAACTCGTAACTCAAATATTATCCTCCACAATCAGATCGTAGAAACTTTATTTTCTTGTTATGATGATTTTCAACTTCACTCTGAAATTCTTTGAACTTTTCAAATGTTTCAGACTTATGTTTCATTAAGTAGATATACCCATATCTGCTTAAATCATCTGTGAAGGTGAGAAAATAACGACATCCGCCGTGAGCCTCAATATTCATCGGACCACATACATCTGTATGTATGATTTCCAATAAATCTGTTGCTCGCTCCATAGTTCCGGAGAACGGCGTTTTAGTCATCTTGCCCATGAGGCACGGTTCGCAAGTACCAAGTGATTCATAATCAAGTGGTTCCAAAAGTCCATCAGTATGGAGTTTCTTCATGCTCTTTACACCGATATGACCTAAACGGCAGTGCCACAAATAAGTTGCACTATCATTATCAACTCTGCATCTTTTGGCTTCAATATTATGAATATGTGTATCACTACTATCGAGATTCAACAAAAGCAGACCACTCTTCAAGGGTGCATGACCATAAAAGATATTACTCATATAAATAGAACAACCATTATTCTCTGATTTAAATGAATAACTGTCTCGCATCAAACAAGATCCAGATATAATGTTCATGGTCAACGCTGGCACCAAATAACAATTATTTAGGTCTAAAACTAATCCCGAAGGTAGATGTAGAGGTAGCGTGCCGACCGCGATCACATCGACTTTGGAACCATTTCCCACGCGCATCGTCACCTCGTCCTTAGCCAATCTTCGCTTAATCCGTAGTCCCTGTTTCGAGTTGCAAATATTAGCAAGAGAACCAGTATCAAATTCCAAGGTGCTACTGCGAGCATTAGTAAAGTACACATCAATAACATGTATATCACATATACCTTTGTTCACCTTGCCATCCTTCTTATCCGCTAAATACTTGGGGCAGTTCCGCTTCCAGTGACCAGTCTGCTTGCAGTAGAAGCACTCAGTCTCAGGCTTAGGTCCAGACTTGGGTTTCTTCTCCTGAGCAGCAACTTGCTTGCTGTTCTTCTTGAAGTTCCCCTTCTTCTTCCCTTTTCCCTTTTTCTTGAAACTGGTGGTCTTGTTGACCATCAACACTTGATGCTCCTCCTTGATTTCTACCTCCGCAGCCTTTAGCATTGCGAAGAGCTCGGGAATCGTCTTATCCATCCCTTGCATGTTATAGTTCATCACGAAGCTCTTGTAGCTTGGTGGCAGTGATTGAAGAATTCTGTCAATGACACTATCATCCGGAAGATTAACTCCCAGTTGAATCAAGTGATTGTTATACCCAGACATTCTGAGTATATGCTCACTGACAGAACTATTCTCCTCCATCTTGCAGCTGTAGAACTTATTAGAGACTTCATATCTCTCAATCCGGGCATTTGCTTGAAATATTAACTTCAACTCTTGGAACATCTCATATGCTCCATGACGTTCAAAACATCGTTGAAGTCCCGGTTCTAAGCCGTAAAGCATGGCACACTAAACTATCGAGTAGTCATCAGCTTTGTTCTGCCAGACGTTCATAACATCTGGTGTTGCTCCTGCAGCAGGTCTGGCACCAAGCGGTGCTTCCAGGACGTAATTCTTCTGTGCAGCAATGAGGATAATTCTCAAGTTACGAACCCAGTCCGTGTAATTGCTACCATCATATTTCAACTTTGCTTTCTCAAGGAACGCATTAAAATTCAACGGAACAACATCACGGGCCATCTATCTACAATCAACATAGACAAGCAAAATACTATCAGGTATTGAGTTCATGATAAATTTAAGTTGAATTAATCATATTACTTAAGAACTCCCACTTAGATAGACATCCCTCTAATCCTCTAAGTGATCATGTGATCCAAATCAACTAAACCATGTCCGATCATCACGTGAGATGGAGTAGTTTCAATGGTGAACATCACTATGTTGATCATATCTACTATATGATTCACGCTCGACCTTTCGGTCTCAGTGTTCCGAGGCCAAATCTGTTATATGCTAGGCTCGTCAAGTTTAACCTGAGTATTCCGCGTGTGTAACTGTTTTGCACCCGTTGTATTTGAACGTAGAGCCTATCACACCCGATCATCACGTGGTGTCTCCACACGAAGAACTTTCGCAACGGTCCATACTTAGGGAGAACACTTATACCTTGATAATTTAGTGAGAGATCATCTTATAATGCTACCGTCAATCAAAGCAAGATAAGATGCATAAAAGATAAACATCACATGCAATCAATATAAGTGATATGATATGGCCATCATCATCTTGTGCTTGTGATCTCCATCTCCGAAGCACCGTCATGATCACCATCGTCACCGGCGCGACACCTTGATCTCCATCGTAGCATCGTTGTCGTCTTGTCAACTTATGCTTCTACGACTATCGCTACCGCTTAGTGATAAAGTAAAACTATTACATGGTGATAGCATCTCATACAATAAAGCAACAACCATATGGCTCCTGCCAATTGCCGATAACTCGGTTACAAAACATGATCATCTCATACAATAAAATTTAGCATCATGCCTTGACCATATCACATCACAACATGCCCTGCAAAAACAAGTTAGACGTCCTCTACTTTGTTGTTGCAAGTTTTATGTGGCTGCTACGGGCTGAGCTAGAACCGTTCTTACCTACGCATCAAAACCACAACGATAGTTCATCAAGTTAGTGCTGTTTTAACCTTCTCAAGGACCGGGCGTAGCCACACTCGGTTTAACTAAAGTTGGAGAAACTGACACCCGCCATCCACCTGTGTGCAAAGCACATCGGTAGAACCAGTCTCGCGTAAGCGTACGCGTAATGTCGGTCCGGGCCGCTTCATCCAACAATACCGCCGAACCAAAGTATGACATGCTGGTAAGCAGTATGACTTGTATCGCCCACAACTCACTTGTGTTCTACTCGTGCATATAGCATCTACGCATAAAACCTGGCTCGGATGCCACTGTTGGGGAACGTAGTAATTTCAAAAAAATTCCTACGCACACACAGGATCATGGTGATGCATAGCAATGAGAGGGGAGAGTGTTGTCCACGCACCCTCGTAGACCAAAAGCAGAAGCGTTAGCACAACGCAGTTGATGTAGTCGTACGTCTTCACGATCCGACCGATCAAGTACCGAACGCACGGCACCTCCGAGTTCAGCACACGTTCAGCTCGATGACGTCCCTCGAACTCCGATCCGGCCGAGCTTTGAGGGAGAGTTCCGTCAGCACGACGGCGTGGTGATGATGATGATGTTCTACCAACGCAGGGCTTCGCCTAAGCAGCACTACGATATTATCGAGGTGGACTATGGTGGAGGGGGGCACCGCACATGGCTAAGAGATCAATGATCAATTGTTGTGTCTATGGGGTGCCCCCTGCCCCCGTATATAAAGGAGCAAGGGGGGGGGGAGACGCGGCCGGCCAGGAGGAGGCGCGCCAGGAGGAGTCCTACTCCCACCGGGAGTAGGACACCCTCCCTTCCTTGTTGGATTAGGAGAAGGGGGGAGGAGGAGGGAGTGAGGAAGGAAAGGGGGGCGCCGCCCGCCTCCTTGCCCAATTCGGACTAGAGGGGGAGGGGCGCGCGGCCTGCCCTGGCCGCCCCTCCTCTTCTCCACTAAGGCCCATTAAACCCCCGGGGGGGGGGGGGGTTCCGGTAACCCCCGGTACTCCGGTATATATCCGATAACCCCCAGAACCATTCCGGTGTCCGAATATAGTCGTCCAATATATCAATCTTCATGTCTCGACCATTCCGAGACTCCTCGTCATGTCCGTGATCTCATCTGGGACTCCGAACTACCTTCCATACATCAAAACACATAAACTCATAATATAACCGTCATCAAACTTTAAGCGTGCGGACCCTACGGGTTCGAGAACTATGTAGACATGACCGAGACACGTCTCTGGTCAATAACCAATAGCGGAACCTGGATGCTCATATTGGCTCCCACATATTCTACGAAGATCTTTATCGGTCAGACCGCATAACAACATACGTTGTTCCCTTTGTCATCGGTATGTTACTTGCCCGAGATTCGATCGTCGGTATCTCAATACCTAGTTCAATCTCGTTACCGGCAAGTCTCTTTACTCGTTCTGTAATACATCATCCTGCAACTAACTCATTAGTTGCAATGTTTGCAAGGCTTAAGTGATGTGCATTACTGAGTGGGCCCAGAGATACCTCTCCGACAATCGGAGTGACAAATCCTAATCTCGAAATACGCCAACACAACAAGTACCTTTGGAGACAACTGTAGAGCACCTTTATAATCACCTAGTTACGTTGTGACGTTTGGTAGCACACAAAGTGTTCCTCCGGTAAACGGGAGTTGCATAATCTCATAGTCATAGGAACATGTATAAGTCATGAAGAAAGTAATAGCAACATACTAAACGATCATGTGCTAAGCTAACGGAATGGGTCAAGTCAATCACATCATTCTCCTAATGATGTGATCCCGTTAATAAAATGACAACTCATGTCAATGGCTAGGAAACATAACCATCTTTGATCAACGAGCTAGTCAAGTAGAGGCATACTAGTGACACTCTGTTTGTCTATGTATTCACACAAGTATTATGTTTCCAGTTAATACAATTCTAGCATGAATAATAAACATTTATCATGATATAAGGAAATAAATAATAACTTTATTATTGCCTCTAGGGCATATTTCCTTTAGCCAAATCATTGCTGAACATGCCCATGGTGTCGTGGAATTGTCACGGCAGATGTCCTCGTGCAAGGACTTAGTCGTGGAGCCATCACAACTAGGAAGCTTAAAGGGGTTAAACGGGACAAGGAACACGAGGTTTATACTGGTTCGGCCCCTTACAGTGAAGGCAAAAGCCTACGTCCAGTTGAGGTGATATTGATTAGGGTTTCGACGACCAGGAGCTAAACCGTCCTGCCTGGTTATCGATTTGGTCTTGCCTGTCCTGAACCGCCGCCGGGTCGTCCCTTTATATAGAGAGGTTGACGCCCAGCGGCTCTCAGAGTCCCGGCCGGCTCATAACAGTGTCCGGCTCGGACTCTTAACTATTCTTGCCTTACACTACAAGTTTCACCATAACGGCGGTTATCACTACGGGCCCTAAGCCATCTCCGGGTCTTGAGCCCATTATTGACCCGCCGTCTTCAAGTTTGGTACTGGGCTTCGCGTGATGAACATTATGACGTAACCCGGCCCCACCTGGGTGGGTGACTCTAATGGTTATATCCTCAACATTAGGCCCCAGATTGATTTGAACCGGTTCATGTCATTCTTCAATCCCTTTGAGAGAAAATCTTCCGGCTTATATTTGTGCGAAGGTTATAACCCGCCGTGACGTCGTCTTGTGGATTCCTGATAACCCGCCATGACGTCATCTTCCATTAAGTTCATTTTTTTATTCTGACATATCCCAACGGATCTTATCTTTAATGGCCATCCCGAAAATCGAGGCGCTTCTGTGGCGAGATAATCACGCCTTGGCCTCCTTGTTTCTCGCGCCCACTTATTAGCCGCACCTTATAAATAGGCCCGGCCCATAAGCCTTCATTCACTTATCTCCTCCGTCGTCTTCCTCCTCTGACACCCGAGAGCTCGAGCTCCGCCGCCGCCGCCGCGCCCCTGGTCTTCATCAACCCCGGCCGCTGCATCACCCTGAACTGTTCCAGAAAAACGGCGGCGACCTCCGCGACTCATCAGCACCCGTAAGTCCTTGCCACTCCATAGAATAGATCCGCATTAGGGTTCTTGCCGTTCTTCCCTGTTCTTCGCAGTTCGTCGCCATTTCTTCACAGTTCTTCCCACACGGCCCCCTTGGATCCAGAAACCATATAGAGCTCGTACGGATGTGGTTTCACACCCATTTTCAATAGTAGCATGTCCCCTTTACTTGTAAAGAGATCTCCTTAGAGCTCATGAACTTCTCTGTATCAACTTCTAGGTCTAGAATTTTTTTCTTTCTAGTCGATCGTTTGATCCAAAATAATTACTGCGATCTGTGAAACTTGTTTGTACCACACTTAGTCAAAAATTGCATCTGTTAGCTATAGCGGCTCATATCTCCGGCTTAAAGGAGGCCATGCGCTGTGAAATTTCCGGCTCACTTATGATAGAGTTTTAAACAACTTGAATTACTCACGATGCCCACAGCGGCTTAGATAACCCGCCACAATTAGCCATATGTCATTAGGCCCCTTCCTAAGCCGCCATCTTTAATACTGAACTGTAAACTTCCTCCGGCTTATAGTTGAACCGGACATTTCTTTTTGTCATAGGCTTTCGTCTTTCACAATGCCGCCCAAGGCTCCCAAGGCACCCATCACGTGCAACTGGATGAGATCCAATGTTACTGATGATACTTTAGCTGATTTCGTGAAGACGGGTTACCTGCCTAAGAAGGAGGTCATGTCTTATCGTGCTCCTGACCCGTCCGAAGAAAAACCTCAACCAAGAGACGGAGAGGTTGTGATATTCGCTGATCACATGAGCCAGGGTTTTGCACCTCCCGGTTCAAAATTCTTTAGAGACGTTCTGAACTTCTTCGATCTACGGCCGCAAGACATAGGACCCAATTCCGTGTCAAATATTTGCAACTTTCAAGTGTTCTGCGAAGTATACCTTGGAGAAGAGCCCAGGCTACTGCTCTTTAGGGAGCTGTTTTATCTGAACCGCCAGAATGAGTGCGCCAACGGGCCTAGCTTGGAACTTGGCGGAATCTCCATTCAACGACGGAGAGATTGCCTCTTTCCTTACGCTGAGCTGCCAAGCCACCCAAAGGACTGGAACCAGACATGGTTCTACTGCCAGGATACTTCTCCGGCTGATGAGAACCCTCTGCCCGGCTTTCGTGCTCTGCGTCTGGAGCCAAATCACCCCCTGCCAGATAAACTATCTCAAGCTGAACGTCAACCACTGATCCCCACCATCAACAAGATTAAGGCCCTTCTGGGAAATGGCCTCAACGGCGTTGATCTGGTCCGGGTCTAGCTTTCTTGGCGGGTGATTCCCTTGAGCCGCCGCCCCGGCTTAATGTGTGATTATACGGGCCGGAAGGATGACCCTCTGCGGCACAGCCCCAACGATCTACCTGAGGACGTCGTGGACGACATGACCAAGTCCCTATTGAACGAGAGCTTAGCAGACTGCGGGAGGACCGGCTTAAGCCCCTTCTGCCAAGCTAACCCGGCTCCGGCGGTAAGCTACCAATCTGAGCACTTTACTTTCCATTCTAACAGTTTTCATTTTAACCTCAAGGAAACCTTTGTTGCATTTTTCTAGGCTAATGACAAGTTCTGGAAGGTCAAGTATGACCATGAGGCTGCTAAAAAAGCCAGGAAGGCTAAGAAAGCCGCCAGGAGAGCCGCTCCCCGCAAGAAGGGAAGTAGGCCTAGCGCCTCAGAGCTGCTTCAGTTGGATGATAGCTCCGAGTCAGAGGTAGCCCTTGATTCGTTAGACTCTTCTTTTGTTTTTCGTCTGTTTTTTAACCGCCTTATTGACTTGTTTATCCGCAGGATGATACCGGAGCAAGTAACCCGGTGACTGAAGAGGTAACTATACTTTCCACCGACTCGGACCCCTTGCCAAGGCTGAAAGTCCGAAGAGTAACCCGGAAAGTAAGATTTTCGCATCCTTTAGCTTATCAAGATCCTCAATTTCTTTTGAAGCAACAGATTCATGGGAGCCGGAGGCAAACCCGGGCCAGCAAGGATGCAGACCTCTCCTCCGGCTTACCCGAAGCATCCAGAAAGCGCCGGACTAAGGTTATCTCCAACTTATACCCTTTTCATCGTTTAGCGGGCGTCACTCGTCAACCACTCAATTCGTCCGATTCAAACTATCAGGAAACTTCACCTTCGTCCGGTGACTCCATGCAATCCAACTTGCCGGCTTTCAAGACCGCACCCGGGTAATGATAACCACCTCATTTTGTGCTTATCTTACTTGTGTTTTTTGTACTAACCTTTTGACTTTCAGTGCCCAAGCCAAGCTCAGCAAGAGGGCCAAGAAAAATAAGCCGGTCAAAGAGCCGGACTTAACTGAACCCAATGCCTCTACCTCTGAGCCGCCATCTGCACCAGCTCCGGACACCGCCGCCTCAACTGAAGAACAAACCATGGCGGGTTCCGACAACTCGGAGATTCCCAGCTCAGCTCAACCGGCCGATGACCCGGATGTGGTGATTACCCGGACTGAATATGTTGAGCCGGGAAGACCCACTGTGCTGGCCAGATGCTCTGCCAAGGAAGAGCTACTAGAGCGCCGCAGGGCTAGACTGGAGATCACTGACTATGCTAACTTGAGCATTGGAGACATTGTTTCTGGTTACATTGGTCAAGTGCACAACAGACGGGACCTGGAGATTGACATGGTGAAGCAGATACAGCAAAAATCTGAGGTACAACTCTCTTGCTTACTCTATAGTCAGTCTTACCATGCTAGCCCCCAAGTCTATTACTTATGATAGAATATGTTGTAGACTTAACTTCCGGCTTACCTTCATGAACCGGCAATCATAAATAGAATCTTTCAACCTACATTAGCCCCCAAGTGCCAAGTGTCTTTGCTTGCAAAGTGCTTGGGACTTTAATGTTGCATAATAATCACTCACACTATAACCCGGAATTTGTACAGGCTGCCTGCAAGAAATTTGAAGCTGAAATCTCTGAGCTGAAGAACCGCCTGAAGACTCAGGAAACTGAGACCCGGAAGGCCAACGCCAAATTTGAGTTCAGTGTTGCTGCACAAGAAAAGCTGAAGAAGAAATTTGAAACAGAAAGAAAGACTTGGGCCGAGGAGAAAACTGCTTTGCTCAGCCGGGCCGAACAAGCGGAGGCTGCTCTGACGGAGAGAACCTCCGAACTCTCCGGCTTAAAACGCCATGTGTCACAGATGGTCGCCGCAATCTTCGGTAAGTCATTCTGCAAGCCTTTAACAAGCTTACATTCTTTATGTCTTAGAAGTCCCACAATTGCCATCAGCTCACCTAATTTTGTTATGCAGGCCCCAGAAGCTCCAACCTTAATCAGAATGTTCTGACCAAGTTGAAGGCCGTGTACACCTTGGTGGAGCAACTCTACACCGGGTCACAGCGTGCATTAGCCGTTGTGGCTTTGTCCAACGAGGTTCCGACTCACCTGGCGGACGTAATCAGGCGGTTGGCCGTTCTTCCTCAGCGCTTCCAAGAGCTAAGACGGGCCTCTGCAAGAGCCGGAGCTATAGCTGCTTTGAGCCGGGCCAAGGCTTTTCTCTCAGAGCTAGACCCGGCCGACATCGCTCTTGGATACCACAGCCTGAAGGAAGACGGCACCCCCTTTGACCAGAAAGATTTCGCTGCCTGTGTGAAGAGCGTGCGCCCGGTGGCCACCCTGATTGGGAATGACACCGACCTTACCAAGTATCAGCCGGGCTATGACGCGGAAAATCAGAGGATCCCCACTCCACGCTATGAAGCAATCAGCTTGATCCCTCCGACTCGTAAGCATACCTTCGCCCCAGAAGTTGACCCGGCCGGGTTAATTGATGACGAGGCTCAATTTGAAGCTTTGAGCGGCATTGACTGGAAATCATCAACCTTCCAGGTCATGGAATCAGCCGGAGGAGCGGAGAGGGATGAGCCAGAAGCTTCGACCCAACAAGCACCTTGATTTTTAGGCGGCTCATGGTTACCCTTTAAAACAATGCCTCACCTTTTGGACTCGGGGAGTCTTGTAATAGAGTAGGACAAACACTTAACTTTGTCGTGCCATCGTGCACGTGTTGAATGCTTAACTCCACTGAAGTTGCTTTTTGATATTCCTCCGGGTTACAATTGATCATTTATTTTCCTTAAGCTTCAGGAACTACCTTTAATTGTCCTGCATAGAAAACAAATCACAAGTCTCTGGGCGGCTTACCGCACTGAGAATCATAGACCTTTATATATAACACGGAATATGAACCAAAGTCACCAAAGACTGGCCCTCAATCATATCCTCGATGTAACCATAATAGCATACTTACAAGCCTTCAAGTATACTTCCGGTTTATGTAACCCGAATAATGAGGTTGAGATCTCAACTCCGGTTCACCCGCATTGATAATGCTTATTGCGTGTTACTAACATTGTGAATCAAAGTTAAGCCGGCGGAGCAAGAACCGCCCTTGCACACTGTTGATATGATCAAAATAACTTGTTGCAAACCAAAAGATCAAAACTTAAGGGCTTCTGATTCGAATACGACCAGAGAACCGTCCCAAAGGGGTTAAGCTAAGATTCAAATGCGATCATATAGCCCCCAGTGGGTTTGGCGTTGCCGATCAAGAGGGTACCGACATCTATGTTCTCTTTGGTTCGAATACGACCTATGTTTGAACAAGAAGCCCCCAAATGATCTTAAGAGTTGTTTAACGACGCTGATTCGAATACGATCCACGTCGGTTCCCAAAGGGGGTTGAGCTATGACTCAAATATGATCAAAGAAAACTCCCCAATGAGCTCGGCAATTTGCCAATCAAGTGGGTATCGACAGCTATGTTCTCTTAGGTTCGAATACGACCTATGTTTGAACAGGAAGCCCCCAGGTGACTATATTGTTAACGGCTAGATTCGAATACGATCGTAAGCCGGATCCACCTCCAAGTGACCATGTGATGTTGTAATGGAAATAACACGTTTACCTTTGGAGGAGAAAAGGACAGAGGTCCTGCTTTATTATTCATCATAATATATACATGGTTATAGAAATATGTACATTATGAGAGCCGGTGGCTCAAGTGTAATAGGGCCGAAGCTGAGCTATGTTCCACGGCCGGCGGGTCTCTTCCTCCGACTTGCGTGAATCTTTGTGCTCCCGAACATCGATAAGGTAGTATGACCCGTTGTGCAAGTTCTTGCTGACCACAAAGGGCCCTTCCCAAGGCGGGGATAACTTATGTGCATCTGTTTGATCTTGGATGAGCCGGAGCACCAGATCACCTTCCTGGAAGACCCGGGACTTAACCCGGCGGCTGTGATAACGGCGCAAGTCTTGTTGGTAAATCGCCGAGCGAGCTGCTGCCACATCACGCTGTTCGTCCAACAAGTCAAGAGCATCTTGGCGCGCCCGCTCATTATCCGCCTCAACATAAGCCGCCACTCGAGGTGAGTCATGACGGATGTCGCTAGGGAGGACTTCTTCCGCTCCATAAACCATGAAGAAAGGCGTGTAACCCGTAGATCTGTTAGGAGTAGTATTGATGCTCCATAACACGGAGGGTAACTCCTCCACCCAACAACCCGGCGTCCGTTGCAAAGGGACAAAAAGCCGGGGCTTGATGCCCTTCAAGATCTCCTGATTAGCTCTCTCAGCTTGACCATTGGATTGAGGGTGAGCTACTGATGAAACATCAAGTCGAATATGCTCTCGTTGACAAAACTCCTCCATGGCGCCCTTAGACAGATTGGTACCATTGTCAGTTATAATGTTGTGTGGAAAACCAAAGCGAAATATCACCCTTTTCATGAACTGAACCGCTGTGGCTGCATCACACTTACTAACTGGCTCTGCTTCAACCCACTTTGTGAACTTGTCGACCGCCACCAAGAGGTGGGTCTTCTTATCCTTGGACCTTTTAAAAGGCCCAACCATATCTAGCCCCCAGACCGCAAACGGCCAAGTAATTGGGATCATCCTCAGCTCCTGAGCCGGCACATGAGCCCGTCGCGAGAACCTCCGACAACCGTCACATCTACTGACCAAGTCCTCCGCATCAGCATGAGCCGTCAGCCAATAAAAACCATGACGAAAAGCCTTGGCCACCAGAGATTTTGAGCCGGCGTGATGGCCACAATCCCCCTCGTGAATCTCACGCAAAATTTCTTGGCCTTCCTCAGGGGAAACACAACGCTAGAAAGTTCCAGTAACACTGCGACGATGTAGCTCACCATTGATAATTATCATTGACTTAGACCGCCGGGTTATCTGTCTGGCCAAAGTTTCATCCTCAGGCAACTCTCCCCGGGTCATGTAAGCCAAATATGGTACTGTCCAGTCTGGGGTGATGTGGAGAGCCGCCACCAACTGTGCCTCCGGGTCAGGGACAGCCAAGTCTTCCTCTGTAGGCAACTTAACAGAAGGGTTATGCAAGATGTCCAAGAAAGTATTAGGCGGCACCGGCTTTCGCAGAGAGCCCAGACGGCTTAATGCATCAGCCGCCTCGTTCTTCCTGTGATCGATGTGCTCTACTTGGTAACCCTGAAAGTGTCCCGCAATGGCATCAACTTCATGGCGATAAGCCGCCATGAGGGGGTCCTTGGAATCCCACTTGCCTGACACTTGTTGAGCCACTAAATCTGAGTCGCCAAAGCACCTTACCCGGCTCAAGCTCATCTCCTTAGCCATCCGAAGACCATGGAGCAAGGCCTCGTACTCAGCCGCGTTGTTAGTACAGGGAAACATCAACCGTAGCACATAACGGAACTTGTCACCTCTAGGGGAAGTTAATACAACTCCAGCCCCCGAGCCCTCCAATTGCCTAGACCCGTCGAAGTGAATAGTCCAATATGTATTATCTGGCTTCTCTTCAGGCACCTGCATCTCTGTCCAATCGTTGATGAAATCCACCAATGCTTGAGATTTGACAGCAGTGCGTGGTACGTATTTCAGACCATGAGGCCCAAGCTCTATAGCCCACTTAGCCACTCTTCCTGTGGCTTCTCTGTTTTGGATGATATCTCCTAAAGGAGCAGAACTAACCACAGTGATGGGGTGACCCTGGAAATAATGCTTAAGCTTCCGGCTTGCCATGAACACGCCATAAACAAGCTTCTGCCAATGTGGATACCGCTGCTTGGACTCAATGAGCACTTCACTGACGTAGTAAACCGGCCGTTGAACCGGATACTCCTTACCCTCTTCCTTGCGCTCCACCACCACAGCCACACTGACGGCTCGTGTGTTAGCGGCTACATACAGTAATAAGGGCTGCTTGTCAACCGGAGCAGCAAGAACTGGGGGCTCAGCCAGCTGTCTCTTCAAATCCTCAAAGGCAGTATTAGCAGCATCATTCCAGACAAAGTCATCTGTTTTCTTCATCAACTGGTACAGTGGCATGGCCTTTTCCCCCAAACGGCTTATAAACCGGCTCAAAGCAGCGATGCGGCCTGCCAGACGCTGGACGTCGTTTATGCACGCCGGCTTAGCCAGAGAGGTGATTGCCTTGATCTTTTCCGGGTTAGCTTCAATGCCTCTGTTAGAAACTAGGAAACCCAAGAGCTTGCCTGCGGGAACACCAAAAACACACTTGGCCGGGTTAAGCATCATCTTGTAAATCCGGAGATTATCAAAGGTTTCTCTAAGATCATCTACCAGGGTCTCCTTCTCCCTGGACTTAACCATGATATCATCCACATAGGCATGAACATTGCGCCCAATCTGGTTATGAAGACAATTTTGCACGCAACGCTGATAAGTCGCCTGTGCACTCTTGAGTCCAAAAGGCATAGACACATAACAGAAGGCTCCAAAGGGAGTGATGAACGTCGTCTTCTCCTAGTCCTTAACTACCATTTTGATATGATGGTATCCAGAATAAGCATCCAAAAAACTTAAGCGCTCACAACTTGCCATAGCATCAATGATTTGATCAATACGGGGGAGAGAAAAAGGATCAGCCGGACAAGCCTTGTTTAAGTCCGTGTAATCCACACACATCCGCCAGGTGCCATTCTTCTTGAGCACGAGTACCGGGTTAGCTAACCATTCTGGATGGAAGACTTCAACAATAAACCCGGCCGCCAAGAGCCGGGCCACCTCCTCACCAATGGCTTTCCGCCTCTCCTAATTAAACCGCCGAAGGAATTGCCTGACCGGCTTAAATTTTGGATCAATATTGAGAGTGTGCTCAGCGAGTTCCCTAGGTACACCTGGCATGTCAGAAGGTTTCCATGCAAAAATGTCCCTGTTCTCACGGATGAACTCGATGAGCGCGCTTTCCTATTTTGGATCCAGATTGGCACTGATGCTAAACTGCTGAGATGAGTCACCTGGAACGAAGTCAACAAGTTTAGTATCATCAGATGACTTAAATTTCATTGCCGGCTCATGCTCCGTGGTCGGCTTTTTCAAAGATGTCATATCCGCCGGGTCAACATTGTCCTTGTAAAACTTCAACTCCTCTGTTGCACAAACAGATTCTGCATAAGCCGCGTCACCTTCCTCACACTCCAAGGCTATCTTTCGGCTGCCATGAACCATAATGGTCCCATTGTGACCCGGCATCTTGAGCTGTAAATACACGTAACACGGCCGTATCATGAACTTGGCGTAAGCCGGCCGCCCAAATATAGCATGATACGGACTTCTTATCTTAACCACCTCAAAGGTCAATTTTTCCGCCTTGTAGTTGTACTCACCTCCAAAAGCCACTTCCAGCTCGATCTTACCAACTGGATATGCCGACTTACTAGGCACCACACCATGAAAAACAGTATTGGACTGGCTGAGGTTCTTATCAATCAACCCCATACGATGGAAGGTCTCATAATAGAGGATGTTGATGCTGCTGCCTCCATCCATCAGCACTTTAGTGAACTTATATCCCCCCACCTGAGGAGCCACCACCAGGGCCAGGTGACCCGGATTATCAACCCGCGGAGGGTGATCTTCCCTACTCCACACAATAGGCTGTTCAGACCATCTTAAATAGCGTGGAACCGCCGGCTCAACAGCATTCACAGCCCTCTTATGAAGCTTCTGATCTCGCTTGCACAGACTAGTGGTAAACACGTGATACTGTCCACCATTGAGCTGCTTTGGATTGGTCTGGTATCCTCCCTGCTGCTGTTGATGACCCTGGCCGGACTGCTGATTGAAGCCCCCTTGAACATTCTGAGGATTGAAATTTGAGCCGCCGCCCGGGCCATGAAAGCCGCCGGCGCCTGAGCCGCCGCCCGAGCCATTGTTGCCATTAAAGTCATTGGAATTCTTAAAGGCCTTCATGATTGCGCAATCTTTCCATAGATGAGTAGCTGGCTTCTCCCTAGAGCCATGCCTTGGACAAGGCTCATTCAACAACTGCTCAAGCGTCGGGCCTGACCCACCGGCTCGGGGAGGTGGCGTCCCCTTACGTCGCTGATTGTTACCCTGTGAGCTGGCGTTGGCCACAAACTCTATACTGCCATCAGCCTTACGCTTGCTACCTCCTTGGTTCGCCGGGTTATGCTGAGGACCCTTGCCATTGCCGTTCTTCTTTCCCTTCCCTGTCCTTTCATCATCCGACGCGGGGTCCTTGGTACTATCAGAGTCGGCGTACTTGACGAGAGCCGCCATCAGCGTACCCATATCATTGCAATCACGCTTGAGCCGCCCGAGTTTCATCTTCAGGGGCATGAAACGACAATTCTGCTTCAACATTAAGACTGCAGAGCCGGCATCCATCTTATCAGATGAATGTATTATTTCTTTGACCCGGCGAACCCAATGGGTTGTAGACTCACCCTCCTGCTGCTTACAGTTAGTCAAATCCACAATGGACATAGACTGCCTACAGGTAACTTTGAAGTTTTGGATGAACCGGGCTTTTAGCTCAGCCCAAGACCCGATAGAATTCGGTGGCAGCACTTTCAACCAAGTGCGGGTAGTCCCATCTAACATCATGGTGAAGTACTTGGCCATTGCCGCTTCATTGACCTCCAGCAACTCCATAGCCATCTCGTAACTCTTGATCCATGCTTCGGGTTGCAAATCAGCTGTGTAATTAGGCACTTTCCTTGGCCCTTTGAAATCCTTGGGCAGACGTTCGTTACGGAGAGCCGGAACCAGACAAGGAACACCTCCAGTCCTTGTAGGTATACCCACGTCGATGGAAGCCGTCGGATAAGCCGGGGGTGGCTGGTAAGCCGTCAACTGAGGCACCTGCTCTGCCTCTTGCCGTGCTCTGTCTTGGTCTGCCGCGTGAAAGGCTCCGTTATGAGCCGGGCCGTGGCCAGGAGGCAAGTCATGGCGTCGGACATTACTTGAGCCGGCCGCGGAGACCATGTGTCTGCTATAACTTGGGATCCGGCCTGGACGAGGGGTTGAATGAATCCTGTCCCGGCTATAAGAATATGCCTCTTGCTGCGCCAGAGCCGTCTGAAGGAGTTCTCTGACCCGGCGGGTTTCAACCGCCGTTGGAGAGTCACCATCAATTGGGAGAGCCGCCAGCCGCGCCGCCGCGGCGACCATGTTTTCCAACGGGTTGGCATAATGACCCGGTGGTATTGGCACGTACTGAGGCGGGGCAGGGTTCACCCGCGGAGGTCCCATCACTAGGGGCTGAGTTGGCGTTCCAGCCCCGGGCACTATGATCTCTGGCGGGTTACTAGGCCCTGCCCCAGGCGTGTTGAAGAGGTTTCGAGGATCATAAACCGGAGGGAGTCGAGATTGGGCCTTTTGGTGCCTCCTTCTCATGACCTCATTGGACGCGTTTTGATCCATCGTGAGCCGGAAAGACTGTGCCTGGATCAGCTGAGTCTGGGCGTCGAGAGCCGCCCTCTCTACAGCCATCCTGATCCCTACCGCTGCCAGATCCTCCTTGGCTTTTGCTAGATCTGACTTTAACTGCGCCACCTCCGCGTCATGCTGAATTCGATCCGCCGGGGCAACTGTAGCGGTCAACAGGACCGTCATCTTGTCTGTGAGATCCACCAGCACCTGAGCCGGCGAGGGCACAGGGCTACCTGACCCGGCAGCGGGGTTTTGAACAGGTTGTGCGCCGGCCATGAAGATTCCAACCCGGCTCGGCGGCTCAAAGGGGTTCTGTCGTGGAATTGTCACGGCAGATGTCCTCGAGCTAGGACTTAGTCGTGGAGCCATCGCAAATAGGAAGCTTAAAGGGGTTAAGCGGGACAGGGAACGCGAGGGTTATACTGGTTCGGCCCCTTACGGTGAAGGTAAAAGCCTACGTCCAGTTGAGGTGGTATTGATTAGGGTTTCGATGAGATGGGAGCTTGACTGCTATGCCTAGCTCTCGATGAGATCTCTCTCTCTCCTAAACCGCCGCCGGGTCGTCCCTTTATATAGGGAGGTTGACGCCGAGCAGCTCTCAGAGTCCCGTCCAGCTCATCAGAGTGTCCGGCTCGGACTCTCAACTATTCTTGCCTTACACTACAAGTTCTACCATAATGGCGGTTGTAACTACGGGCCTTAAGCCATCTTCGGGTCTTAAGCCCATCTTTGGCCCGCCGTCTTCAAGCTTGGCGCCGGGCTTCAGGCGATGACCATTATGAGTAACCCGGCCCCTCTGGGCGGGTGACTCTAAGGTTTATATCCTCAACATTAGGCCCCAGATTGATTTGAGCCGGCTCATGTCAATCTTCAATCCTTTTGATAGAAAATCTCCGGCTTACAATTGTGTGAAGGCTATAACCCGTCGTGACGTCATCTTCTGGATTCCGGGTAACCCGCCGTGACGTCATCTTCCATTAAGTCTGTTTTTTACTCCACCATATCCGCAACGGATCTTATCTTTAACTGCCGTCCCGAAAATCGAGGCGTTTTTATGGCGAGATAACTGCGCCGTGGCCTCCTCGTTTCTCGCGCCCACTTATGAGCTTCTCCTTATAAGTAGCCCGGCCCGATGAGCCTCCAGCCACTCGTCTTCCTCCTCTCGCCACTGTTCTCCCGCTCGAGCTCCATCGCCGCCGCCACCGCGGGTCTTCCTGTCTTCATCGACTCAGGCCGCTGCATCAACCTGACGTGACCAGATAAACGGCGGCGACCTCCGCAAGTCTCCAGTACCTGTAAGTCCTTGTTACTCCGTAGAATAGATCCGCGTTCGGGTTCTTGCTGTTCTTCCCGTGTTCGTCACCATTCCTTGCGAGTTCTTGGTAGATTTCATTTTTACCACCTTTCTTGATCTTTAGACTATAGAACTGTTGCGGTAGTTGTTTCACGCCCGTTTCCAATGTACATAGATCCCTTCTCATTGCATAAAGGCTCCGTTCGAACTTATGAGCTTCTCCTGCCTCTGTTTTAGGTCTAGAAACTTTTCCTTTTAGTCGACCATTTTGATCCAAAATATGCACTGCGATCTGTGAAACTTGCTTTCACCACACTTAGTAAAAAACTGCATCTGCTGAGCTATGGCGGCTTACATTTCCGGCTCAAAGAAGCCACGCGCCGTAAAATTTTCCGGCTCATTTATGATAAAGCTGTAGACAATTGAATTACTGTCAATACCTCCAGCGGCTTAGATAACCCGATGCACTTAGCTATATGTCATTAGGCCCTTTCATAAGCCACCACTTTAAACATTGAACTGTAAATTTCCTCCGGCTTATAATTAAACCGGACATTTCCTTTTATCATAGGCTTCCGACTTTCACCATGCCTCCCAAAGCTCCCAAAGCACCCATCACGTGCAACTGGATGAGGTCCAACGTCACTGATGAAACCTTAGCAGACTTTGTGAAAACGGGTTACTTGCCCAAGAAGGATGTCATGTCTTACCGCGCCCCTGACCCGTCAGAGGAGAGACCACAGGCAAGGGACGGGGAGGTGGTAATATTTGCGGATCACATGAGCCGGGGCTTCGCACCGCCCGGCTCAAAGTTCTTTAGAGATGTGCTGAGTTTCTTTGATCTGCGGCCACAAGACATAGGACCCAACTCTGTGTCCAATATATGCAACTTCCAAGTGTTCTGCGAAGTCTACCTTGGAGAAGAGCCCAGCCTTCTGCTCTTTAGAGAGCTATTCTATTTGAACCGCCAGAATGAGTGCGCCAATGGACCGAGCCTGGAACTTGGTGGAATCTCCATTCAACGCCGGAGCCTCTTTCCGTACGCTGAGCCGCCCAGCCATCCAATGGACTGGAACCAGACGTGGTTTTACTGCCAGGACACGTCTCCGGCTGACGAGAGCCCTCTGCCCGGCTTTCGTGCTGTGCGTCCGGAACCAAACCACCCTCTGCCCGATAAACTATCTCAGGCGGAGCGTCAACCTCTGATCCCCACCATCAACAAGATCAAGGCTCTCCTGGGCAACGGCCTCGACGGCATTGATCTGGTCCAGGTTTGGATCTCGTGGCGGGTGATCCCCTTGAGCCGCCGCCCCGGCTTAATGTGTGATTACACGGGCCGGAAAGATGACCCCCTGCGACACAGCTGCAACGATCTTCCTGAAGACATTGTTGAAGATATGACCAAGGCCCTCTTGAATGAGAGCTTGGCAGACTGCGGGAGGACCGGCTTAAGCCCCTTCTGCAAGACCAACCCGGCCCCAGCGGTAAGCCGCTGATCTGAACATCTTATTTTCTCTTTTAGATAGTTTTCATCTGAACCTTAAGAAATCTTCATTGTATGTTTCAGGCTAATGATAAATTCTGGAAGGTCAAGTATGACCATGAGGCGGCCAAGAAGGCCAGGAAGGCTAAGAAAGCCGCCAGGAGAGCCGCTCCCCACAAGAAGGGAAGCAGGCCTACCGCCTCAGAGCTGCTTCAACTAAGTGACAGCTCCGAGTCAGAGGTAACCCTGAACCTGTGAGCTCTTGTTGTATTTCTTGTTTATTCCTATCCGCCTTATTGACACTGATCATCAGCTGGATGACACCGGAGCAAGTAACCCGGTGACTGAAGAGGTAATGACACTTTCCTCCGACTCGGAGCCCTTGCCAAGGCTGAAAGTCCGAAGAGTAACCCGGAAAGTAAGATTTTCACATCCTTTAGCTTATCAAGATCCTCAATTTCTTTTGAAGCGACAGATTCATGAGAGCCGGCAGCACACCCGAACCAACAAGGATGCTGACCTCTCCTCCGGTTTACCTGAGGCGTCAAGGAAGCGCCGGACCGAGGTTATCTCCAACTTATATCCTTTTCATCCTTTGGCGGGTGTTATACGTCAACCTCTCAATTCTTCTGATTCAAATTATCAGGAAACGTCACCTTCCTCTGGTGACTCGATGCAGTCGAATCTGCCGGCTTTCAAGACCGTACCCGGGTAATGATGATCATCTCTTGCTGTGCTTATCTTTACTCATACTTTTGTACTAACCTTTTGTCCTTTCAGTGCTCAAGCAAAGCTCAGTAAAAGAGCAAAGAAGAATAAGCCGGTGGAAGAGTCGGTCGTGACTGAACCGGAGGTTTCCGCTCAAGAACTGCCAGCTGCCTCTGCTCCTGAAGCCACCGCTCCCACCGACGAGCCAGCCATGGAGACTTCCACCAACCCGGATATCTCCAGCCCGGCTCAGCCGGCCGATGACCCGGACGTGGTAATCACCCGGACGGACTTTCTCGAGCCGGGGAGACCCACTGCGCTGGCTAAGTGCTCTGCGAAGGAAGAGTTGCTAGAGCGCCACCGGGCCAAGCTGGACATCACCAACTACGCCAACCTGAGGATTGGAGAGATCATCTCCGGCTATGTCAGTCAAGTGCACAGCAGCCGGGACTTGGAGATTGACATGGTGAAGCAGATACAGCATAAGTCTGAGGTACCACTCTACTGCTTACTGCATAATCCTCTTTACCATACTCTAGCCCCCAAGTCTACTACTTATGATAGAATATGTTGTAGACTTAACTTCCGGCTTACTTCCATGAACCGGTAATTTGTAGATAGAGACTTTCGACATGCATTAGCCCCCAAGTGCCAAGTGTTTTTGCTTGGAAAGCGCTTGGGACTTTAAAATTGCATAATAACTGCTCATACTATAACCCGGAAATTGTGCAGGCTGCTTGCAAGAAGTTTGAGGCTGATATCTCTGATCTGAAGAACCGCCTGAGGACGCAGGAAACTGAGACCCGGAAGGCCAACGCCAAATTTGAGTCCAGTATTGCTGCTCAAGAGAAGCTGAAGAAGAACTTTGAAGCTGAAAGGAAGACTTGGGCCGAAGAGAAGGCTACTCTGGTGAGCCGGGCCGAACAGGCGGAGAAGGCTCTGACGAAGAGAACTGCCGAACTCTCCGGCTTAAAGCGCCACGTGTCACAGATGGTCGCCGCAATCTTCGGTAAGTCATTCCACCGGCTCTCGTCAAGTTTATAATCTTTATGTCTCATAACTCCCATCATTGCCAGCGGCTTATCTTACTCTGTTAAACAGGCCCCAGAAGCGCCAACCTCAATCAGAACGTGCTGACCAAGCTGAAGGCCGTGTACACCCTGGTGGAGCAACTCTACACCGGGTCACAGCGCGCTTTGGCCGTGGTGGCCCTATCCAATGAGGTTCCGACTCACCTGGCGGAAGTACTTCGCCAGCTTGCCGTTCTTCCTCAGCGTGTCCAAGAGCTACGACGGGCCTCTGCAAGAGCCGGAGCCATAGCTGCTCTGAGCCGGGCCAAGGCTATCCTTCTAGAGCTAGACCCGGCTGACATTGCACTTGGTTATCCCAGCTTGAAGGAAGACGACACCCCCTTCGACCAAAAAGACTTTGCTGCCTGCGTGAAGATCGTGCACCCGGTGGCCACCCTGATTGGGAATGACACTGATCTGACCAAGTACCAGCTGGGCTACGATGCAGAGAATCAGAGGATCCCCACTCCGTGTTATGAAGCCATCAGCTTAGTCCCGCCGACTCGTAAGCACACCTTTGCCCCAGAAATTGACCCGGCCGGGTTAATTGAGGAGGAAGCTCAATTTGAAGCTTTGAGCGGCATTGACTGGAAATCGTCAACCTTCCAGGTCTTGGGAACAGCCGGAGGAGCGGAGAAGGATGAGCCGGAAGCTTCGACCCGACAAGCATCTTGACTCTTTAGGCGGCTTGTTGAACAATGCTTCACCCTTTTGGACTCGGGGAGTCTTGTAATAGAATAGGACCAACATTTTAACTTTGTCGTGCCATCGTGCACGTGCTGAATGCTTAATTCCATTGGAGTTGCTTCCTTATATTCCTCCGGGTCATAATTGATTATTCATTTTCCTTAAGCTCAAATAGTTGTCTTTAACTATCCTGCATAGAAAAACAAATCACAAGTCTCTAGGCGGCTTACCACACTGAGAATCATAGTCTCATATATATAACCCGGAATATAAATCTAAGTCACGAAAAACCGGTCCTCAACTATGTCCTTGATATAACCGTAATAACACACTTACAGGCCTTCAAGTACACTTCCGGTTTATATAACCCGGATAATAAGGTTGGCACCTCAACTCCGGTTTACCAGTCTTGATAATGCTGATTGTGTGCGACTAGCACTATGAATCAAAGTTAAGCCGGCGGAACAAGAACCGCCGTGTACACTGTCAATACAACCAGAAGAACTTGTTGTAAATCAGAAAATCAAAACTCAGGGGCTTCCGGTTCGAATACGACCAGAGACCCGTCCCAAAGGGGTTAAGCTAAGATTCGAATGCGATCATATAGCCCCCAGTGGGTTTGGCGATGCCGATCAAGAGGGTACCGACAGCTATGTTCTCTTTGGTTCGAATACGACCTATGTTTGAACAGGAAGCCCCCAAATGACCTTGAGAGTTGTTTAACGACGCTGATTCGAATACGATCCACGTCGGTTCCCAAAGGGAGTTGAGCCATGATTCAAATATGATCAAAGAAACTCCCCAATGAGCTCGGCACTTTGCCAATCAAATGGGTATCGACAGCTATGTTCTCTTTGGTTCGAATACGACCTATGTTTGAACAGGAAGCCCCCAAGTGACTATATTGCGTACGGCTAGATTCGAGTACGATCATAAGCCGGATCCACCTCCAAGTTACCATGTGATCTTGTAATGGAAACAACACATTTACCTTTGGAGGAGAAAAAGGACAGAGGTCCTGCTTTATTGCTTATCATAATATATACATGGCTTATAGAAATATGTACATTACGAGAGCCGGCGGCTCAAGTGTAATAAGGCCGAAGCTGAGCTATGTTCCACGGCCGACGGGTCTCCTCCTCCGACTTATGTGAATCTTTGTGCTCCCGAATGTCAATGAGGTAATATGACCCGTTGTGCAAGTTCTTGCTGACCACAAAGGGTCCTTCCCAAGGCGGGGATAGCTTGTGCGCATCTGTTTGATCTTGGATGAGCCGGAGCACCAGATCACCTTCCTGGAAGACCCGGGACTTAACCCGGCGACTGTGATAATGACGCAGGTCTTGTTGGTAAATCACGGATCGAGCTGCTGCCACATCACGCTGCTCGTCCAACAAGTCAAGAGCATCTTGGCGCGCCTGTTCATTATCCGCCTCAACAAAAGCCGCCACTCGAGGCGAGTCATGATGGATGTCACTGGGGAGGACTGCTTCCGCTCCATAAACCATGAAGAAAGGCGTGTAACCCGTAGACCTGTTAGGAGTAGTATTGATGCTGCATAACACGGAGGGTAACTCCTCCACCCAACAACCCGGCGTCCATTGCAAAGGGACTAAAAGCCGGGGCTTGATGCCCTTCAGAATCTCCTGATTAGCTCTCTCAGCTTGACCATTGGATTGAGGATGAGCCACTGATGAAACATCAAGTCGAATATGCTCTCGTTGACAAAACTCCTCCATAGCACCCTTGGATAGATTGGTGCCGTTGTCAGTTATAATGCTGTGTGGAAAACCAAAGCGAAATATCACCTTTTTCATGAATTGAACCGCCGTGGCTGCGTCACACTTACTAACTGGCTCTGCTTCAACCCACTTTGTGAACTTGTCAACTGCCACCAAAAGGTGAGTCTTCTTATCCTTGGACCTTTTAAAAGGCCCAACGATATCAAGCCCCCAGACCGCAAATGGCCAAGTAATTGGGATCATCCTCAGTTCCTGAGCCGGCACATGAGCCCGTCGCGAGAACCTCTGGCAACCATCACATTTACTGACCAAGTCCTCCGCATCAGCATGAGCCGTCAGCCAATAAAAACCATGATGAAAAGCCTTGGCCACAAGGGATTTTGAGCCGGCATGATGGCCACAATCCCCTTCGTGAATCTCATGCAAGATTTCTTGACCTTCCTCAGGGGAAACACAACGCTGGAACGCTCCCGTAACACTGCGGCGATGCAGCTCACCATTGATAACAACCATTGACTTAGACCGCCGGGTTATTTGTCTGGCCAAAGTTTCATCCTCAGACAAGTCTCCCCGGGTCATGTAAGCCAGATAGGGCACCGTCCAGTCCGGGATGATGTGGAGAGCCGCGACCAATTGTGCCTCCGGGTCAGGGACGGCCAAGTCTTCCTCTGTAGGCAACTTAACAGAAGGGTTATGCAAGACGTCCAGGAAAGTATTAGGCGGCACCGGTTTTCGCTGAGAGCCCAGCCGGCTTAAAGCATCAGCCGCCTCGTTCTTCCTGCGATCGATGTGCTCTACTTGGTAACCCTGAATGTGTCCAGCAATGGCATCAACTTCACGGCGATAAGCCGCCATGAGAGGGTCCTTGGAATCCCACTTGCCTGATACTTGTTGAGCCACTAAGTCCGAGTCACCGAAGCACCATACCCGGCTCAAGCTCATCTCCTTAGCCATCCGAAGACCATGGAGCAAGGCCTCGTACTCAGCCGCATTGTTAGTACAAGGAAACATCAACCGTAGCACATAATGGAACTTGTCACCTTTAGGGGAAGCCAATACAACTACAGCCCCCGAGCCCTCCAATTGCCTGGATCCATCGAAGTGAATAGTCCAATATGTGTTATCCGGCTTTTCTTCGGGCACTTGTAGCTCTGTCCAATCGTTGATGAAATCCACCAAGGCTTGAGATTTAACAGCAGTGTGTGGTACGTATTTCAGACCATGAGGCCCAAGCTCTATAGCCCACTTAGCCACTCTCCCTGTAGCTTCTCTGTTTTGGATGATATCTCCAAGGGGAGCAGAACTAACCACAGTGATAGGGTGACCCTAGAAGTAATGCTTAAGCTTCCGGCTTGCCATGAACACGCCATAAACAAGCTTCTGCCAATGTGGATACCGCTGTTTGGACTCGATGAGCACTTCACTGACGTAATAAACCGGCCGCTGAACCGGATGCTCCTTACCCTCTTCCTTGCGCTCCACCACCACAGCCACACTGACGGCCCGTGTGTTAGCAGCTACATACAGCAATAAAGGTTCCTTGTCAACCGGAGCAGCAAGGACTGGGGGCTCTGCCAGCTGTCTCTTCAAATCCTCAAAAGCAGTATTAGCAGCATCATTCTAAACAAAGTCATCAGTTTTCTTCATCAACTGGTACAATGGCATGGCCTTCTCACCCAAACGGCTTATAAACCGGCTTAAAGCAGCAATACGACCCGCCAGGCGCTGGACGTCGTTTATACACGCCGGCTTAGCCAGAGAGGTGATTGCCTTGATCTTCTCCGGGTTAGCTTCAATGCCTCTGTTAGAAACCAAGAAACCCAAGAGCTTGCCTGCAGGAACACCAAAAACACACTTGGCCGGGTTAAGCATCATCTTGTAGACCCGGAGACTATCAAAGGTTTCCCTCAGATCATCTATCAAAGTTTCCTTCTCCCTAGACTTAACCACAATATCATCTACATAGGCATGAACATTGCGCCCAATCTGGTTATGGAGACAGTTCTGCACGCAACGCTGATAAGTTGCCTGTGCACTCTTGAGTCCAAAAGGCATAGATACATAGCAGAAGGCTCCAAAGGGAGTGATGAACGCCGTCTTCTCCTGGTCCTTAACTGCCATTTTAATCTGATGGTATCCAGAATAAGCATCCCAGAAACTTAAGCGCTCGCAACCCGCCGTAGCATCAATGATTTGATCAATACGGGGAAGGGCAAAAGGATCAACCGGACATGCCTTGTTTAAGTCCGTGTAGTCCACACCCATCCGCCAGGTGCCATTCTTCTTGAGCACGAGCACCGGGTTAGCTAACCACTGTGGGTGAAAGACTTCAACAATAAACCCGGCCGCCAAGAGCCGGGCCACCTCTTCACCAATGGCTTTCCGCCTCTCTTCATTAAACCGCCAAAGGAATTGCCTGACCGGCTTAAATTTCGGATCAACATTGACAGTGTGCTCAGCGAGTTCTCTAGGTACACCTGGCATGTCAGAAGGTTTCCATGCAAAAATGTCCCTATTCTCATGGATGAACTCGATGAGCGCGCTTTCCTATTTTGGATCCAGATTGGCACTGATGCTAAACTGCTGAAATGAATCACCTGGAACAAAATCAACAAGTTTAGTCTCATCCGCCGACTTAAATTTCATTGCCGGCTCATGCTCCATAGTCGGCTTTTTCAGAGAGGTCATATCTGTTCGGTCAACATTGTCCTTGTAAAATTTCAACTCTTCTGTTGCACAAACAGATTCTGCATAAGCTGCATCGCCTTCTTCACACTCCAAGGCCACCTTCCGGCTGCCGTGAACCGTGATGGTCCCATTGTGACCCGGCATCTTGAGCTGTAAATACACGTAACACGGCCGTGCCATGAACTTGGCGTAAGCCGGCCGCCCAAATATGGCATGATACGGACTTCTTATCTTGACCACCTCAAAGGTCAATTTTTCCACCCTGTAGTTGTACTCGTCTCCAAAGGCCACTTCCAACTCGATCTTGCCAACTGGATAAGCCGACTTACCAGGCACCACACCATGGAAAATAGTGTTTAACTGGCTGAGGTTCTTATCAATCAACCCCATACGACGGAAAGTCTCATAATAGAGGATGTTGATGCTGCTGCCTCCATCCATGAGCACCTTAGTAAACTTATATCCTCCCACCTGAGGAGCCACCACCAAGGCCAAGTGACCCGGATTATCAACCCGGGGAGGGTGATCCTCCCTACTCCACATGATAGGCTGCTCAGACCATCTTAAATAGCGGGGAACCGCCGGCTCAACAGCATTCACAGCCCTCTTAGGAAGCTTCTGATCTCGCTTACACAGACTGGTGGTAAATACATGATACTGTCCACCGTTAAGCTGCTTTGGATTGGTCTGATAATCCCCTGCTGCTGTTGATGGCCCTGGCCAGACTGCTGATTAAAGCCCCCTTGACCGTTCTGTGGATTAGAACTTGAGCCGCCGTCCAGGCCATGAAAACCGCCAGCGCCTGAGCCGCCGCCCGGGCCATGGTTGCCATTAAAAGCATTGGAATTCTTAAAGGCTTTCATGATTGCGCAATCCTTCCATAGATGAGTAGCTGGCTTCTCCCTAGAGCCATGCCTTGGACAAGGCTCATTCAATAGCTGCTCCAGCGTCGGGCCTGACCCAACGGCTCGGGGAGGTGGCCTCCCCTTGCGTCGCTGGTTATTCCCCTGTGAGCTGGCGTTGGCCACGAACTCTAGGCTGCCGTCGGCCTTACGCTTGCCACCTCCTTGGTTCCCTGGGTTATGCTGAGGACCCTTGCCATTGCCGTTCTTCTTTCCCTTCCCTGTCCTTTCATCATCTGAAGCGGGGTCCTTGGTACTATCAGAGTCGGCGTACTTGACGGGAGCCGCCATCAGCGTACCCATATCATTGCAGTCGCGCTTAAGCCGCCCGAGTTTCATCTTCAAGGGCAGGAAACGACAATTTTGTTCCAACATTAAGACTGCAGAGTCGGCATCCATCTTATCAGATGAATGTATTATCTCTTTGACCCGGCGAACCCACTGTGTCGTAGACTCACCCTCCTGCTGTTTACAGTTAGTCAAATCCACAATTGACATAGACTGCCTACAGGTATCTTTGAAATTTTGGATGAACCGGGCTTTCAACTCAGCCCAAGACCCGATGGAATTCGGTGGTAGCCCTTTCAACCAAGTGCGGGCAGTCCCATCTAGCATCATGGTAAAGTACTTGGCCATCGCCGCTTCACTGACCTCCAGCAATTCCATGGCCATCTCGTAACTCTCGATCCAGGCTCCGGGTTGTAAATCAGCCGTGTAATTAGGCACTTTCCTAGGCCCTTTGAAGTCCTTGGGTAGACGTTCATTGCGGAGAGCCGGCACTAAACAAGGGACACCTCCAGTCCTCGTAGGGATACCCACGTCGACGGAAGTCGTCGGATAAGCCGGGGGTGTCTGGTAAGCCGTCAACTGAGGCACCTGTTCCGCCTCTTGCTGCGCTCTGTCTTGGTCTGTTGCGTGAAAGGCTCCGTTATGAGCCGGGCCATGGCCAGGGGGCGGGTCGTGGCGTCGGACATTACTTGAGCCGGTCGCTGAGACCATGTGTCTGCTATAACTCGGGCTCCGGCCTGGTCGAGGGGTTGAGTGGATCCTGTCCCGGCTGTAAGAGTACGCCTCTTGCTGTGCCAGTGCTGTCTAAAGGAGTTCTCTGACCCGGCGGGTTTCAATAGCCGTTGGAGAGTCGCCGTCAATTGGGAGAGCCGCCAGCCGTGCTGCTGCGGCGACCATGTTCTCCAGCGGGTTAGCATAATGACCCGGTGGTATTGGCACATACTGAGGCGGGGCAGGGTTCACCCGGGGAGGCCCCATCACTTGTGGCTGAACAGGGGTCCCAGACCCGGGCACTATGATTCCCGGCGGGTTACTAGACCCTGCACCTGGCGTGTTGAAGAGGTTTCGAGGATCGTAGACCGGAGGGAGTCGAGATTGGGCCTTTTGATGCCTCCTTCTCATGACCTCATTGGACGCGTTCTGATCCATCGTGAGCCGGAAGGACTGCGCCTGAATCAACTGAGTCTGGGCATCGAGAGCCGCCCTCTCCGCAGCCATCTTGATCCCTTCCGCCGCCAGATCCTCCTTAGCTTTCACTAGATCTAACTTTAACTGCGCCACCTCCGCGTCATGCTGAGCTTGATCCGTCGGGTCAACCGTGGCGGTCAACAGGGCCGTCATCTTGTCCGTGAGATCCATCAGCACCTGAGCCGGCGAGGGCACCGGGTTTCCCGACCCAGCAGCAGGGTTCTGAACAGGCTGTGCACCGGCCATGAAGATTCCAACCCGGCTCGGCGGCTCAAACGGGTCCGGAATACTGTCACCATCGGAACAACCCCTGAGCCTGCCATCTTGAAGTTGATACAATGAGTTTGACTCATCTGTGGACGACTCACCGTCAGAGCCGGCGGCCGTCTCATCATCAGATCCAGATCCATCAGAGAGCCCTCCATGGATACATCCCACAAAAGCATGCTTCAAGGCAGGTAGGGCCCGGGCGGGTCGTGCACGCTGAGCCGTCTCGATGAGATCGGCGCAGAGATCCGGCTCAGGGCCCGGCTCACCAATCTTGCCAATGATGACATGAATTCTGCCGAAGGGGACCCGGTACCCGTACTCAATTGAGCCGGTGTCGGGGCCCTAGTTTGCCTCGTCGATGTAGAGCTTGCCGCGACGACTCTTGGTCATCCGGCCCACAGCGTATCCCTTGAGCCCTTCGAAGCTGCCCTTCAAGAACTCAAATCCACCGTGCGCTGGCGCCACGGTGGGCGCCAACTGTCGTGGAATTGTCACGGCAGATGTCCTCGAGCTAGGACTTAGTCGTGGAGCCATCGCAACTAGGAAGCTTAAAGGGGTTAAGCGGGACAGGGAACGCGAGGGTTATACTGGTTCGGCCCCTTACGGTGAAGGTAAAAGCCTACGTCCAGTTGAGGTGGTATTGATTAGGGTTTCGATGAGATGGGAGCTTGACTGCTATGCCTAGCTCTCGATGAGATCTCTCTCTCTCCTAAACCCCCGCTGGGTCGTCCCTTTTATATAGGGAGGTTGACGCCCACCAGCTCTCAGAGTCCCGGCCGGCTCATAAGAGTGTCCGGCTCGGACTCTCAACTATTCTTGCCTTACACTACAAGTTCTACCATAATGGCGGTTGTAACTACGGGCCTTAAGCCATCTCCGGGTCTTAAGCCCATCTTTGGCCCGCCGTCTTCAAGCTTGGCGCCGGGCTTCAGGCGATGACCATTATGATTAACCCGGCCCCTCCGGGCGGGTGACTCTAAGGTTTATATCCTCAACAGGTTCGGAATGTTGTCGCCATCGGAACAACCCCTGAGCCTGCCATCTTGAAGTTGATACAACGAGTTTGACTCATCCGTAGACGACTCGCCGTCAGAGCCGGCGGCCGTCTCATTACCAGATTCAGATCCTTCAGAGAGTCCTCCATGGATGCATCCCACGAAAGCATGCTTCAAGGCAGGTAGAGCCCGGGCGGGTCGTGCATGCTGAGCCGCCTCGATGAGGTCGGCGCAGAGATCCGGCTCAGGGCCCGGCTCACCAATCTTGCCAATGAAGACATGGATTCTGCCGAAGGGGACCCGGTACCCGTACTCGATTGAGCCGGCGTCGGGGCCCCAGTTTGCATCGTCGATGTAGAGCTTGCCGCGATGACTCTTGGTCATCCGGCCCACAGCGTATCCCTTGAGCCCTTCGAAGCTGCCCTTCAAGAACTCAAATCCACCGTGCGCCAGCCCCACGGTGGGCGCCAACTGTCATGGAATTGTCACGGCAGATGTCCTCGTGCAAGGACTTAGTCGTGGAGCCATCGCAACTAGGAAGCTTAAAGGGGTTAAACGGGACAAGGAACACGAGGATTATACTGGTTCGGCCCCTTACAGTGAAGGTAAAAGCCTACGTCCAGTTGAGGTGGTATTGTTTAGGGTTTGGATGAGATGGGAGCTTGACTGCTATGCCAAGCTCTCGATGAGATCTCTCTCTCTCCTAAACCCCCGCCGGGTCGTCCCTTTATATAGGGAGGTTGACGCCCACCAGCTCTCAGAGTCCCGGCCGGCTCATAAGAGTGTCCGGCTCGGACTCTCAACTATTCTTGCCTTACACTACAAGTTCTACCATAATGGCGGTTGTAACTACGTGCCTTAAGCCATCTCCGAGTCTTAAGCCCATCTTTGGCCCGCCGTCTTCAAGCTTGGCGCCGAGCTTCAGGCGATGACCATTATGAGTAACCCGGCCCCTCCGGGCGGGTGACTCTAAGGTTTATATCCTCAACAGGTTCGGAATGTTGTCGCCATCGGAACAACCCCTGAGCCTGCCATCTTGAAGTTGATACAACGAGTTTGACTCATCCGTAGACGACTCGCCTTCAGAGCCGGCGGCCGTCTCATTACCAGATTCAGATCCTTCAGAGAGTCCTCCATGGATACATCCCACGAAAGCATGCTTCAAGGCAGGTAGAGCCCGGGCGGGTCGTGCACGCTGAGCCGTCTCGATGAGATCGGCGCAGAGATCCGTCTCAGGGCCCGGCTCACCAATCTTGCCAATGAAGACATGGATTCCGCCGAAGGGGACCCGGTACCCGTACTCGATTGAGCCGGCGTCGGGGCCCCAGTTTGCATTGTTGATGTAGAGCTTGCCGCGATGACTCTTGGTCATCCGGCTCCCAGCGTATCCCTTGAGCCCTTCGAAGCTGCCCTTCAAGAACTCAAATCCACCGTGCGCCAGCCCCACGGTGGGCGCCAACTGTCATGGAATTGTCACGGCAGATGTCCTCGTGCAAGGACTTAGTCGTGAAGCCATCGCAACTAGGAAGCTTAAAGGGGTTAAACGGGACAAGGAACATGAGGTTTATACTGGTTCGGCCCCGTACAGTGAAGGTAAAAGCCTACGTCCAGTTGAGGTGATATTGATTAGGGTTTCGACGACCAGGAGCTAAACCGTCCTGCCTGGTTATCGATTTGGTCTTGCCTGTCCTGAACCGCCGCCGGGTCGTCCCTTTATATAGAGAGGTTGACGCCCAGCGGCTTTCAGAGTCCCGGTCGGCTCATAACAGTGTCCGGCTCGGACTCTTAACTATTCTTGCCTTACACTACAAGTTTCACCATAACGGCGGTTATCACTACGGGGCCTAAGCCATCTCCGGGTCTTAAGCCCATTATTAACCTGCCGTCTTCAAGTTTGGTACTGGGCTTCGCGTGATAACCATTATGACGTAACCCGGCCCCTCCTGGGCGGGTGACTCTAATGGTTATATCCTCAACACATGGCGTGATTGCTAAACTTTTTCATCTTTGGATCATCCCATGGTTGTTCTATGTGATCATCCCGGTCGGGGAACTTGAATCTCTTGTGCAACTTTGTTTGGAGCAACTGCCTCAAATGTTCTTTACTCCTTAAGTCATCATCGTTGATGCTCGCGCATTCCCGTAGGATGCATCCTACTTGGTTCCCATAGCACTTGCGAGGTTCTTCTGGCTCTAATGGATCAAACTTGCCAGGTGCCATCTATTTGATCACCAGTCGTCCAATGTCGAGTTTGTTAGGTTTTCGTATCCTCTGCTTCTTCTACTTCTTCTTTTCGGTAGCGGCATCAGCGTCGGTACCTTCCCCACCGGTATCTTTGCCGTCGGTACCTCCCCCCCCCCCGATCTCGGCGTCGCCATCGGTGCCGGCGTCGACGGTGTCGATGTCAGCGTCAGTTCCATCATCGAGGCCGACCTGCAAACCTTGACTGTGCTTAGCAGACAAAAAGTTGAGGTACTGTTGTTCACCCTCATAATCCATCTCATCTGCATCTTGGTCAGAAGGCCCGGTTTCTTTGTTGTTCGACATGTTGCCTATGATTAAGTCTCCTCGTTTAATTCTAAAACTATAAAAAAAATGAGAAATGACATAAAAAAGATCTATGTTTGCCGGAATGCCGTTTCCGAGCAACTCCCGACACTCGATATGCCTACTTTCTAGCACAAGATATGCCAAAATTCACAGAAAATTTCGGCATGACCTTTGCTAAAAAGTGGACATATCGAGCACCTGAAATTCACAGGAACAAAAATGAATCAACATTCCGGCGAAACATAGGCCACTCGGATCATTTACCCTGCACATAATCATCATTTTCCAAATATGACATGTCCAAAACATCACATGTCCAAATGACAAATATGACATGTCCACATAACACATGTCCACTTCAAATTTGCAACTAAAAAATAGAAACAATTTCTTTAACTAAAAAAATTAAATAGCAACAGTTGCTCTGTCCACTTCAAATTCTGTTTTATTAATAGCAACAATTGCTTTAACTAAAAAAATTAAATAGCAACAGTTGCTTTAACTAATATGCCCTAGGTTTCATACTAATTCTAATTAACTAACTAGCACTATAAAATTTAAATATCAACAATTGCTTTAACTAAAAAAATGCAAGAAACCTATATAATCAATTATGTTTTTTCTTACACTTAAAAATAGCCTAGGGTTCATACTATTTCATACTAACTAGCACTAAATAGCAGAGAAGAGGGGAGGGGAGAGGGCTTACAGAGGGCAGAGAGAGAGATAGGGTCGGGGGAGACGGCGCGGCACCGAGGCGAGGCGGGGTCAGGGGAGACGGCACGACACCGAGGGTCGCCGGGGTCGGGGGAGACGGGAGTGAGCGCCAGGGTCGGGGGCGAGCGTCGGGGTCGGGGCGAGCGCTGGGGCGCGGCGAGGGCAGGGCTCCGGCGGCGATGACGGGTGAAGAGAGAGTGGGGATTTGGGGGGAAAAGTAGAGGCGGGAAGAAGCAGAGAGTGGGGATTTGGGGGGTTAAGTCGAGGTAGCAGTAGCACGTTCCAAAAAACGTGCTATAGCTAACTTAGCTATAGCGCGTTTAGCCAGAAAGCACTACTGCTATGACGGGTAGCTATAGCGTGTTTATCCGGACAGCGCTACTGCTAACTTGACTAGCTATAGCTCTTTTTCAAAAAAGTGCTACTGCTATAACCAGTACCTATAGCAGTTCCTATTAGTTTCTTCTATTTTCTTTTCCTTTATTTTCTCTCCCTTTTCTTTTCTTTTCTTTTCCTTTTTCCCGAGAGCAGTGAACGAAGGGAAAGTGATACAATGTATATAACTAAGGCGATATATATTGCATCATTTGATGGTTAAGTATGTATACAAAATACGAACATATATATTACATCATTTGACCCATGCATAATGGTTAAGTGTGTACACAAAATAGGAACATATATATTACATCATTTGAACGATAACTGTTCCTCAGCGTTGACGTTTTCGTTTTTGAGTGAGCTTCTTTCCCTTCTTGTTCGTTGAAGAATAATTGAGCCCCTCATTGTGAATTTTCCTTTTCCATGGAGTACAATCTTTCTTAGGTAATGTAGTATTGATTCTTCTTTTGACGTATACTTCATCGTCATCGTCATCTTCCCTCATTGGGTTGCCGTACTGGTCGTAGTCTTCCTCATTGGCGACTCCATCCATTCCAATGATGTTCCTTTTGCCTCTCCTCACGACAGCACGGCTGGGATTGCACGGGTCGGTTATGAAGAAGCATTGTGTCACGTGCTTAGCGTGTACCCATGGCTCTTTTTTGCGATAGCGTTCACGGTAGCACTCTTGGCGTCGGGTATAGTCATGGTAGTGAAATACCGGTTTTCTCTTTCGACATTCTTAGCCCATCTGACACGGAACATCGTCGCGTTGTGCAGTCTAGAGTAGTCAAGCTCCTAGATCTCCTCGACCCTTCCGTAAAATCTCTCAGTTGCGCCGTTGTCGCTGCCGGTCATGCATTCCATCGTCACCCCTGAGTTTTGATCATCATTGTCCATATCTTTGGCCTCCGTGTAGAACGTGTATCCGTTGATATCATATGCCTGATAGGTGACGAGGTTGGGCGAGGGGCCATGTGCTAAGGCGTATATGAGCAATTCGTCCTTAGAGCCCTCTTCCGGGGGATTAGCACTAATATGCTCTTTGAACCAATGCAGGAAATTGGAGTTGTGCTCTCTAGTAACTTTGGCGTCCGTCCTGCATACCCCCCGGTCACGATACTTCTTTGCGACAATTTCTTTATGCAGTGCCACAAAAGGATCTACCTCGTCTAGGTGTTGTAGCACTACCAAGTTTGCTCTGTCAAAGTTGTTGCATCGATCTGAGTATGCCACGTGCAGTTACCTGCGACCATTGGAGTGACCTTCTCCTTCGAGCCTCCCATCGTGCTTGTTAACGGGCAAACCAACACCAGGCAGCTGTTCTGCGCCATATAGAAAATTCTCGTAGAAAGAGATGCACTCTTGTGTCAGATAGCCCTGGACGATGATTCCATCCGGACGGGACATGTTACAAACGAATCCTTTGATGATCCCATTCATCCTCTCAAACGGCATCATGTTGTGCAAGAATGACGACCCCAGGTCTATTATGTCGTCCACAATATGGACACGCAGACGCACCATGACGTCAAAGAGCGCGGGAGGGAAGTACATCTCAAGCTCATTCAGTATCAAAATGATCTCTTCATGTAGCCTTCGGAGCTGCTTCACACTGATCGACTTTCGAGAGATGACGTCGAAAAAGTTGCAGAGACCAATAAGCGTGTCACGGACGTGCTTGTCCACTATCCCTCTAAGGGCAACAGGTAATATTTGCATCATCATCACATGAAAGTCATGGGACTTCATCCCGCTGAACCTTTTCTTGTTCGTGTCTAGATATCTGCTTATCTTGCCACAATAACCAGAACTAACTTTGACTCCGGTAAGGCACTTAAAGAATTGATCGATC
The DNA here is from genome assembly GCF_018294505.1 of Triticum aestivum. Taxonomy (NCBI): domain Eukaryota; kingdom Viridiplantae; phylum Streptophyta; class Magnoliopsida; order Poales; family Poaceae; genus Triticum; species Triticum aestivum. The sequence goes on from NC_057811.1 coordinate 170,999,723, forward strand.
TCAGCCGGACTTAAGGTGAAGCAAGAAGGGGGGCAATAATCCTCTTCCTTTACTTTTTTGCCTTCTTCTCCCGCGCCTCTGTCTCCTTCTCTGTCTCTTCTGACTTTTTACGGGGCGACATGCGCAGATCTTCCCTGATTTTCAAATCTTGCAAGTCTTTTCTTGGCTTCGGCCCATCCTTGGTCTTATCCGGCATGTTCATCAGTGTCGCGAGCAAGCTCTCAAGGACATTCTTACAGATATGCATTTGATCAAGGCAATGAGGTGTGTCGAGTTTGTGCCAGTACTCCAAGTCCCAGAACACAGACCTTGTCTTCCATACCTTCAGCAGCGGCTCCGGCGCCTTTTTTATCGTCTTTCCCGGCGCGGTGCACTGTTCCCAGTTTTTTAATAGCTCATCGATTTTGGCGACGCTCCGCTTACGTGGAGGTCCTCGATGCTCAGTGTCACCATTGAATAGATCTCCACGATTTCTCCACGGGTCGTCCTTCTCAAGCCATCTTCGATGCCCCATGTACACGATTTTCCCAGACCCGCCATCTTTCCTTGACGTTAGTTGCCGAGACGTCGTATCATCCATGCACCGCGTGCATCCGCAATATCCATGGCACACCTGGCCTACAACATATCCGTAACCGAGATAGTCGTGCACCGTCGTGATCAGCGCGGCTCTCATATAGAAATACTTGCCTTTGATGGCGTCCCATGTCTTGGTTGGAGTTTTCCATAACGTGTCTAACTCCTCTTGAAGTAGCCCCAGATACAGATTAATATTATTTCCCGGTTGTTTCGGCCCTTGAATCAGCATGCTCATGTGAATACTTCGATTTCATGCACAACCGGGGGGAGGTTGTACATCCATACAAACACGGTCCATGTGCTATGGTTGGTGTTCTGGTTGCCAAATGGATTCATGCCATCGGTACACGCGCCATGCACGATGTTCCTTGCATCACATTTGAAATACCGTATTCGCCGTTCAACGCTCTCCACTGGCTTCCATCCTTGACGTGTCTCAGCTTTGGATCATCTCCATCGTCGGGCTTCTTCCTCTCCGCGTGCCAGCGCATGAGCTTTGCTTCCTTGGGATCTATGAAATACCGCTAGAGACGGGGACTGATCGGTAAGTACCATACAACTTTCTGGGGAGATTTCTTCCCGGCCTTCTTGTATCGAGAAGCATTGCACACCGGACAGCTTGTTTTTTCCGCGTGCTCCTTCCGATAAATTATGCAATCGTTGATGCATGCATGGTATCTAACGTGCGGCAGATCAAGAGGGCACACGATCTTCTTGGCCTCATCCACACTAGTAAGACAAATATTCCCCACGGGAAGAACATCCTTTAGGTACTTGAGATGCTCATCGAGGCTAGTGTCGGTCCATTTGTTTTTAGCCTTCGTCTTCAGGAGTTGGAGCGTGAAACTCAAGCGGGTCACCTCAGGATTGCAACCATGATACAATGGAGTGTTCGAGTCTACCGCCAGTTGCTGCAGCTTGGCCTCCTCTCTAGAAGCAGCTCTCTCAGCACGCGTCTCCTTGCGAAGCAGTGCTTGAACATGAGGGTCCCGCACGATTGAACTTAGTACCGACTAACTCTGCGGCGCGGAGTCCATGTTCTCTCCACCGCCATGTCCGGCCCTTCTCCGCCGCTATGTCCGCCCCCTTCTCCGCCACCATGTCCGGCCTCTTCCCCGCTGCCATTATCGATCATCTCTTCGTCTTGCCCCGTGTCGTCATTGCCTGCCCCGTCGGCGTCCTCAACATCATCATCCTCATCTTCAATTATCCACCGAGTATAGCCATCCATGAAACCAGTCATGAGCAGGTGCGCTTCGACACGACCATCGTAATAGGGGTCGAGCCAAACTCGTCCTTTGCATCTTCGACATGGACATAAAACCTCTGTCAGGTTATTTTCTTTCATGTCCCGCACCGCCGACCGCAACCACCTGTCCACCATCGTTCCACTGACCATCATGAACGCCTGCACGGTAATAATAAACAAATTGATTATAAAAATGCGTGCATGCATCAAAGTCATACAAAAATTTGGCATGACCTTCCCTAAAAATAGGACATACAGAGTTTGCCCGAAATTCACCGAAACGGAAATAAATCAACATTTCGGCAAAACATAGGCAACTCACAAGCACAATTCGGCGTCAACTCATGCCACACACCCAATTTCCATCATATCGCCCGATTATGTCATATCGCACACACATACACATATTTCCATTCTTGCAAAAGCATAAAATTTTTATCACCTATCTCGAGATCGAGCACACGGTGGAGATGATGATGTAGTAGGGAGATCAAAAGTGGACAAAGCTCTTCTTGACAAGGCTAGATCAAGTTAGGGGGTACATAGGTCACTTCACTAAATGCTACATCTACCTAGCTAGCTAGTTTGGGAGGAGACAACTTCAACTAGTTGAGGGGGAAGGAAAAAGAGAAAGGAGATGTATTAATGGAGGTGGTGTAGTTAGCTAGGAGTAATAAAGAGAGAGAAAGGTAGGTAGAAGAAGGAGAGTAATGGGGGGAGAAGTAGTGAGGAAGAACTAAAGTGTGGGAGAGAGGAGGTGGGAGGCACGGGAAAGTGAGGAAGAGAAGATGGGGGAGGGGGAGGGGGAGGGAAAAGGTGGTATATGCTGTGGCTTAGCAGTAGCATTGGTCGTAAACCGCGCTGCTGCTAATAAGATAGCAGCAGCGCGCTTTTGGCACACATGCTACTGCTAAGAGGGGCCCTCCATGTGGCCAGTTTTAAAATTAGCAGTAGCATCACCCAAAAAAGCGCGCTACTACTATTACTTTATTAGTAGCGCAGTTAGCTAGAGCACGCTGCTTTTAAACCTAGGGTGGCGGGAACGGGCGGTCAATTTTAGTAGCAGCGTTGTTCCACCAAGCCGTGCTACTGCTATGTCAGTAGCAGTACCGCTTGTTTTGTTCCCGCGCTACTGCTACGCCTCTTCCTGTACCGCGCTGCTAAGATTCTGTGTATAAGGTTTTCCCTAGTAGTGGGGTTGCGGGAGTCCGGACATGCGAAACGTCGCTCTCCACCCCCCTGGCCCACCCAAAAGGAAGGCCAAGGCCGCGCTTTTGTAGAATCCCGCACTGTTTTCTTACAAAAATCCCCCACTCTCTTCTTGCACTCCCCGCCGCTCTCCGCCCAATTCCTGCTCTTTTCTCCCACGCTCCTTCCCTCCGTTGCCGATGCATGGAACTGTCGGAGAACCTATCGGAGATGGAGCTGGCGGAGGTGCCGGGGGATCGGAGCATCACGCTAGCCCGGAAGATCAGCTCGGAGACGCGACAAAATCACCGCGTCAAAACGAATGCCGCAAAGGAGGAGAAGCTGAAGAAGCGTGTGGCCGCCGGTAAGCCTGATGGTGGCGATGGGTGTGGTGGGCATGGGAGACGTCGCCAGACGGGCGCTCCCATAGTACAGACGGCGCCGTGGCCGGAGCCTTACAAGCCTCCGTACTACTACGCTGCCAAGCAGCTCGCAACCCCTGCCGGTACGGTTCCTTACATCGTCAATGTTAACACGGTGCCTCCCTTCTCTGAGTATTCTTTGCCGCCCCTCATCCGAGCGAGGACGGCGGACGAAGAGCAGATGGGTGCCCGCATGCTGTTTGCTGCAATGCCGAGAGCGGGGGAGGCGGCGTACGGCGTAGACATGGAGATGCTAGATATTATCCATGACGGAGGCGAGGGAGGAGGAGGGGGCTATGAGGACGGGCAGGTGGAAGACTCGGATCCCACCCAGTCCGGCAATTATGAGCAGCATCAGTCCTATACCCAGACGGCCACGCAGCAGTCCTACACCCAGACCGGTGATGGCACATAGCAACGGCAGCATTGGGACGCCGGAGAGAAGCATCCGGAGGGCGAGGAGGAGGAGGAGGAGGACGGCGACGACGATGATCCGGATGATACAGTCGGCGATCCAAAGAAGAAGGGTAGAGGAGAAAGCTTCAATTTTGGGAGGACGGGCTGTTGTGCGATGCATGGTTGGCCACTAGCCTTGATCATGTCCATGGCACGGAGCAAAAGGTCCCAACCTTTTAGAGGAACATTCACATATGGTTCCATGAGCACAAGCATTTCGCGCCCTACTCTGACATGTTTGATCCGCAACCGTGAGTGGAAGTCCCTCAACCAACGATGGTACACCATCTAAGAGGCCTTCTGATGTAGGATGGAACCTTAAGGCCCGATCTTTCATGAAATGGAGGGGATCCCACGAAGAACATGATAGGGAAAACACTCAATCAACAAGTTCCAAATCACACATGTGCTAAATCCACATACACATAAGGAGATACAAAGATCCAAAGTCAACACAAGAGGATACAAAGGGTACTTAGTTCATCCCAATCCTTGAAGGAGAGAGGTCTTGAATCCTAGAAGGATCTTCCCATGAAGGGGTCTTGAATCTACTTGGGGGGAACTTCTCACCTGGAGGCCTTGATCTCCATGGGAGAGGTAAGTGGATGACCTAAGCTCTATCTCTATCTTGAGCTAATCCTTTTCTAACCCTAAAACGTCCAAGTGAAGGGGTATATTGTAACGCCCACGATGCGGCTATATGTCCCACGTGTCGAGGCACGACTTAGAGGCATAACCGCATTGTGGTTTTGTCGCAAGAAGGGTCATCTTCACACAATCCCATGTAATGAACAGGAATGGGATAACGAGAGTTGGCTTACAATCGCCACTTCACACAATACATAAATATAATTCATACATCATCCAAAATCCACACATAGACCGACTACGGTCAAATCCAAATGAAAATAAGATAACCCCAAATGCTAGATCCCCGATCGTCCCAACTGGGCTCCACTACTGATCATCAGGAAAAGAAACATAGTAACGACCACGTTCCTCATCGAACTCCCACTTGAGCTCGGTTGCGTCATCTGCACTGGCATCGTCGGCACCTGCAACTGTTTTGGTAGAATCTGTGAGTCACGGGGACTCAGCAATCTCACACCCGCGAGATTAAGACTATTTAAGCTTATAGGAAAGGATGGTGTAATGAGGTGGAGCTGCAGCAGGCACTAAGCATATATGGTGGCTAACATACGCAAATGAGAGCGAGAAGAGAAGCAACACAACGGTTGAGAAGCTAGAAATGATCAAGAAGTGATCCTGAAACTACTTACGTTCATGCATATCTCAAACCGTGTTCACTTCCCGGACTCCGCCGAGAAGAGACCATCACGGCTACACACACGGTTGATGCGTTTTAATTAAGTCAAGTGACAAGTTCTCTACAACCGGGCATTAACAAATTCCCATCAGCCTCATAACCACGGGCACGGTTTTCGAAAGATAATACCCTGCAGGGGTGTCCCAACTTAGCCCATCATAAGCTCTCACGGTCAACGAAGGATAAACCTTCTCCCAGGAAGACCCGATCAGTCTCGGAATCCCGGTTTACAAGACATTTCGACAACGGTAAAACAACACCAGCAAAGCCGCCCGATGTGCCGACAAATCCCGATAGGAGCTGCACATATCTCGTTCTCAGGGCACAACGGATGAGACATCCTACGAGTAAAACCAGGCCTCAAGTTTCCCCGAGGTGGCCCCGCAGTCTACTCGGTTCGGACCAACACTCGAAGGAGCACTGGCCCGGGGGGGGGTTAAAATAAAGATGACCCTCGGGCTCGCGAAAACCCAAGGGAAAAAGGCTTAGGTGACAAATGGTAAAACCAAGGTTGGGCCTTGCTGGAGGAGTTTTATTCAAGGCGAACTGTCAAGTGGGTCCCATAAATCACCCAACCGTGTAAGGAACGCAAAATCAAGGAACATAATACCGGTATGACGGAAATTAGGGCGACAAGAGTGGAACAAAACACCAGGCATAAGGCCGAGCCTTCCACCCTTTACCAAATATATAGATGCATTAATTAAATAAGAGATATTGTGATATTCCAAAATATCCATGTTCCAACATGGAACCAACTTCAACTTCACCTGCAACTAACAACGCTATAAGAAGGGCTGAGCAAAAGCGGTAACTTAGCCAAACAACAGTTTGCTAGGAAAGGATGGTTAGAGGCTTGACATGGCAATATGGGAGGCATGATACAGCAAGTGGTAGGTAACGCAGCATGGCAAAAGAACGAACAACTAGCAAAGCAAGGATAGAAGTGATTTCGGGGGTATGGTCATCTTGCCTGCAAGGTACTCAGAGTTGTCGAAAGCTTGATCCTCGTAAGCGTACTCAATAGGTTCCTCGTTCATGAACTCGTCTCCCGGCTCTACCCAAAACAAGAACACAAGCAACGGAACTACAATCAAACACGGGAAATGCACAAGCAACATGATGCAAAACATGTATGATATGCGAGATGTGGTATGTGATGCATATGCGTGCTCCGGAAGAAAAATGATGAACAAGGCAGTAACTTGGCAAACCAAGCATGCCACTGGAAAGATGAGATGATTTCGGTTGAAACAATATAAAGATCACCGGAAACGGATGCACGGTTTGCAAATGGCAAGCAAAACAAGAATGACACGAATCTGTGATTAACAGCATGATAGCACTTAGAATGCCACAAGAAACTATGCTACAGCACTCCAACATAGCAACAAAGCATATTACAGTAATCTACAGGAGATGCTTGACAAAAGATGAACGCTCAGCTATGGCTAGATCACAACATAACAGGTTCAAACAAGCAGGGCAAAACTGCAAAAGATAACAGGTTCACAGACTGTGAAATTACTGGACATGGCAGAAACAACATCAGGTAGCAATATTCAGAGCAAGAAATCAACATGCTACAGGAACTTAACATAGCAAAACAAGGCATGGCATGAATCTACTAAATGCATGTGACAGAATTCCCTTACTTACCATAAGCCAGAAAGGAACAGAAGATATGATGGCAACCATGAAAACATAGCAAGTTTCGTTAACAGGTTTCAGACTTAGCAGAAAACAGAGCATGACAGAAACAGTAATATGAAGGCATCTTGGTGAGCTTGATGCACTCACCACAAAGCAATGCATGATAAAACAAGCATACCTACAGCAATATGGCATGTTTATGAAGCTATCCATGGCAACAGCAAGATCATACCATGTATGAAACAACTACAACAACCTTGGCAAAAATTGAATATCATGTTAACAATCTGCCAGAAATATTTTATAGCAAAAGTAGAGTAAGATTGAGTCATGCTAGGGTACTCCATAATTGCAAACAAGGGCATGGATGGATAGCGAAAAACTATACCTACAAAACATCCTTACTGAACATCACCAAAAGGAGTATGGATCTCTCTGTAGCCACATGGATACATAGCAACAAAATAATAGCAGTCACAGGCTTAGCAAAATTACTAAGTCTCTGAAAACAGAAACATCACGAAGCCTAGTTTGCATGCTTGTGCTAGTCACCACAGAGATCACAAAAATACATGGCATACACCTCTGTAAAGATGGCATGGCATACATCAAAACACATGTATAGCTCATGCCCATAAGATGCACACATCAAATGCAACAAAAATAACAAATCCTCAAGTTCTGATAAGTAACAGCAGTTAACAGCATATAGCACTCTTGCACCAGAGATTTGGGCATCAAGATGGACTCAAATGAACATGGAATAATGGAAAAAAATGAAGAGCATCTCGAGGCGAACATTTCGATATATTACACGCACGAAACGGAGCTATATGCAGAGAGTTATGATGCAATGAACAGAGCAATATAATGTAAAAACTTAAAGACTTGGAGAATTTCGGGGAAGGGGAGAAGAAAGTCAACCGTTGACTGGATCGGGATCTGGCCTCGAGCTCGCCGGAGCTACTGCCGGAGACGGAGGACGGGGCGGCCGGCGACGGGATTGAGAGGAGGTGGAGGAGGCGCCGCGGGGGAGGAGGAAGACGGGGGCCGGCCGGAGACGACGGCGAGGCGCGTGGAGACGGCGGCGGGAGGCGCGGCGACGGCGGCAGCGAGGGCGCGGCAGCACCGGCAAGAGGACGGGC